>NC_137876.1:21950676-21978176 GCF_963924005.1 Protomyctophum bolini
GCAACGTAAAATGCACTGTTACAAATAAACTGGTATGGTTGTGCATGTGCTGCGCATGGTGTAACAAATGGAGGGCGCGTCTCCTCCGGCGCGGACGCGACTATAGCTAATCTCGCCGTGACATATTTAATCATTAGAGGGAGAGGAGAACGAATAAAGACCCCGGCGTTGTTGTTTTTTTTTTTTTTTGCCTGGAAGCGAAAGGTGCCTGCATGGGATTTCTTTTTCTGGGAGACCGACTCGTTCGTTTCCAAATGATTTGTGCCTTGGGGGCCCCCGGCGCCCGGGGCCATGCACGGCTTAGCCCCATAAATAAACCGGGGACTTCGGCTTACCTGCATATTATATATTATATACAGCCTTTTAATCATTTGAGCTACGGCAGGAAATGTGTCTTGTCACTCTCCATTCATCACAGAACGGCCCCGCCGGCACGGTTACCTTTATCAAACGCTCTAACGCCGCGCCCGGGGGCGGCCCAAAAAACACGCTGAAATTCGGCGATTAAAGGGATGGAATGATCAACGCTATTATTGACTTTCCCGCGGCGTTTCCATCGCATTCAATCGAATATTATATTTATTTAATCAGGAATATAAAGGCCCTTTTCTTCGCTTATTTGGGAACAATCGTACCCATGGAAATTTGGAAGAATGTAGGAAGGGAATTATAATTCATCCGTGGGGCATTTTTCTTTATTTCTTTTCTTTTTTAGTTCATTTGAAAAATTAATTGTTTTTTTTTGTTGGATGAATCCATTCTTGCTCTGCTGTGGAAACGTGATTGAAAATCCGTGATTGGGACGTCCTATAAGCTTCAGCATCCTAAAAAGATTTAACACCCCATAACCAGCTTTAAAATGATGATAACCAGCATTAAAGAGAGTCATAATAAAATGCTCTGTTTTCTATTATCCTTTCAACTATAGAAGTAGCCTAATACATGACTATATAGCCTAATAATTGTATTGGCAAGAAAATTGGCAAACAATAAAATATCCTGTGAAGAAATTATAGCCTCAAAACTCAATTGGAAATTCTTTATATATTTGAGGATCTTACTTGGTGACAACTGCTCTCTATAATCACAGCTGAACCCTAGATGAATCTGTAGCACTTAAACACACATACACACACACGCACACACGCGCACGCAAGCACGCACGCGCGCACACTTGGTCACTCAGAGAGTGCGAGAATGATAAGGTCCAGCTTGAGAAAGCCAAGGCAGCTGTGTGTGTGTGTGTGTGTGTGTGTGTGTGTGTGTGTGTGTGTGTGTGTGTGTGTGTGTGTGTGTGTGTGTGTGTGTGTGTGTGTGTGTGAGAGAGAGGAGTGTGCGTGTGCGTGCGTGCGCGCTGTGCAGGCAGCTGCATCCAGATTTGACACCTTTTTTTCTTAAACAGATTTCTTTGTTTATTAGGCCTATATCTTAATTATTATCAGTTCATTCATTAATTGGATGCTCTTGGACAACACTATAGGTCTGTTTCCTGATAATAATAATAATAATAATAATAATAATAATAATAATAATAATAATAAGGGTAATAGGCCTTACCTATAGGCCCAGTAGTCTACTATAGGCTACTATAATAAACAATTATTATTATTGTCGCTATTATTATTATAGCCTATATATTGTCTATATTATAACCTTATTATATATTATTATTATATATTATTTATACATAATTATGTATCCTGAATATATGACTATAATCACACCCCATTTCTAACACATCTGGTTCCGTTAATAAGTGTTCAAATCCTCATTCTTAATTTTATTCGAGTATTTCAAAACATTTCTTTCTCCAAACCCTCTGAGCAGAATGATCGGCTGAGCATGTGAGTGTGTGTTTTTCGGCCTGTTTGAACTACCTGTGTGTAAACAGGTAAACACACACAGACAGACAGACAGACAGACGGACGGACACACAGACAGCAGAGCAGACACCACTGCTCTCCAAGTGAAGTACTGAACCACTTCAGGCTCTGTGGAACATTTACCACCTTCCTTCTTCCCCTCCAGAACCTCCCCACATACCCGGTTCAACTGATCAAATACATCCCCGAGAACACGCTCCCATGCGCCGTGTCACCAAGAACTAGTAACCCGCTAAACCCACCCATGCACCCAGCCCCCCCCCCCCCCCACCCCCCGTGTCCTCCTCCCTCCGTGTCCCTGGAAGCCTTAATGCCACAAATAAGCACGGATAAGCTGAATGACACGCGTGGTAAAGTAAAGCTAAGATCTCCATGCACGGTTTTTTGGCTGCAAACACTGCAGAGAGCTATATAGGCTAAACCAACGTTTGGCGTTTTTTTTATCTCTCTCTTTTGTTAGACGAAATATGGTCTGAAATCAGAACATTCGGTTGATTTCAGGACATTATTTATTTAAAAAATATATAATAATATTTGTTATAATAAAAAAGGTGAATGCTGTTATATATTATAATTTAACCAGTAAAAAAATGAGACAAGCGTCACTTTTACAAGTGCACGCATGCACCGGACAAGCCAATGAGAAGCGGGAATATTTCACTTCAAGTTCATTGGCCAAAAAAAAAAGACAAAACTAAATAAACATAATATACAAACATAATATACAGTCACCACTCAGTCCCTCAAGCTTATAAAAAATAAACTTGCAGCATATACGACCAAATATTATTGAAAGATTCCTCCGTGCATATTGCATACGGTCGGTGTGAACCTCTGTGCCCTGCATGGCCGCGGGCCTGGCCTGCCCGTCCCTGCCCGGCGTGCATGGTGGTTGCTTGGTATAGGGACGTGGCGGGGTAGGTATACCCCCACCCCGGCCCCCACACGGAGGGTATAAGCCATGCACGCATAGGCAGCCAGCGTCGCTTCTTTGGTGGATCAGGTCAATAACCCCTCTCTCTCTTTCTCTCTCTCTCGCTCTCTCTCTCTCTCTGTCTCCTCTGCCCAAAAGCCCCGTTCACCTCAATGGAGCCATTGTGGGACGCAGAGACCTGTGATTAATTCTGCCCAAGTCCCGAGAAATATTTACTTTAGGCCTAATGGGTCAGGTGGTCATGACGTTATATATATATACACACACACACACAGAGAAGCTGCTATAGTTACAACCTGATAATGTAGATATGTTTAGATTATATATAAATGATTGTGTTTATTAATAGCTATATATATGAACATCAATTTATCAACATTAATGACTTTCTATGGTTATTATGATTGTTATATTTATCATTGATAAATCTAGCCTTATAATAGCCTGATATGAATGCGTTAAATAAGATTTATTTTGGACCTATTGCAGTCACATGCAGGACCCATGGTAATAAAAATTAAACCGCCCAAAAGCAATTAAATACAAAGTACAAAGTCATGCAGAAGATAGATGCTATATTTTCAGACTTGTGTGTGTGTGTGTGTGTGTGTGTGTGTGTGTGTGTGTGTGTGTGTGTGTGTGTGTGTGTGTGTGTGTGTGTGTGTGTGTGTGTGTGTGTGTGTGCGTGCGTGCGGAGATGAAGGAGTTTTTCTTAATATTGTGGAAAAGGGATTGGTGGATTGAATGAAGAGATATAGTCCATTGAAAGCGGTTGAATGCCATGACAACTCGGAACAAGCTCAGATTTATTCCACACAGTTAGAAAGCATTGTGCCGCGGGGCGTCAATCATCCATTATTTCACCGCAGAAATAAATGCAAAAAGGAGGAGAGAGAGAGAAAAAACTGCTGCGGGACAAAAGCATCCAACAGGAGCCGGACATTTGTCTACATTTCCCCCATTGTCTGCAGCTTAGCAATCGGTTTGTATTTGTGTTTGGCCCGGTACCCGACGACCACCCAGGATGAGCAGGCAGCAGAGAGAGAGAGAGTGAGAGAGAGAGAGGGGACTTTAGAAGGGGGGAAAAAACCGTGAAAACATTGTCACCCACATCACATACTGGAGAGGAGGCGACATGGGAGCGACTGAGAGAGAGAGAGAGGGGGACACGACTGAAGGAAAAGTCTGGAAGAGGGAAGCTAAATAGAGTAGTTTATTTACTCTGTAGGCTAGGAGGCTATACGACGGTGTCGCTTGTCGAAAAAAGAACAGATCTGTAAGTTGAGTTAAGCTTGTATGTTAGTTCCCCCCCCCCCCCCAAGCGACGCCGACAACGCGAGCTATACAACTCCAAATGCGACAACAAACAATCATATGGGCTAGTATGTGTCAGCTGAGCTCTCAAGAAAAACGCGAGGTTGAGCTGCTTGAGCACTTTGTGACAACAAAATGTTATAGGAGGAGAAACGTGGCCTATACACAAAACATATACAAATAAAACAATATAGAATTAGAAATATGACAAAAGGCACATAACATCGTGGTGTTCATGAAGTGGCTTATTAAAGTGAAAATGCATGAACGAATAAAAAGGTGCAAAGCAATTAGGCCTCATAATCAATGGTGTGCGACCTTCTTATATATATATATATATAATATATATATATATATTGATTAATAATAACTATTATTATTATTATTGTATTACATTTTTGTTTATTCTATTAATTTGAAATTTATTTTTGACACACGTGGATCCTCAACTAACTGAAGAAATGCAATAAAATGCACCATTATTATTATTGTATTAATACCATATTCTTTTCCTCGCTATATTCCATATAATTGTCAATGGCTCATTTGGCTGCATGCATGCATGGGCCTTTACTCTCGTGAATGCTTGCTTAGTGTTTTCAAACAAACAGAGCCCTCTCGTCCCTAAGCCCTGGCAAAAATATTGACAGAAAAGGTTTACATAAATTAGCTCCCCGAAATGTTGAACAATAGCTCCTCTTTCCCGTGTGGATCCCATCGAGAAAGAAGAAAAAAACAAAACAAAACAAAGAACCTAACACTTTTGTGCCTCCATCCCTGGAATGCAGATTCTGTCGACTTTTTTTTTTTTTGTTCATTAATATTAGTATTAGGCCTATATTTGCGGAGAGAATAACTCAGGGGAAAAAAGCGTTTTGCATGCGGAGCAATTTGTTAAAACGGGGCTTTTGAGTATTCCGAGCATAAAGCTATAGCCTACTTGGAGGCCCTTTGTATGTAAATAGGGTGTAAAAAAGGCCCTCCCCATCTTTGTAATTAATTGACACGTTACACCACTCATCATGTTCTGAAGCACCAATGGTAGAGCCTCGGATCTCCCCAAAACCCACAATTTCACATCTGCAAACACTGTCTTCATCCACTTGACTCCTAAGACCCGCCCACACGTGGCCAACCTTTTTGCTTTTTAATGCTTTTTCACTGCAGGTTCATGTGTTGAGACCAACCTTATATGGACCGAGCAGGGCCGGTAATGCTTTATTTCCCCTGTAAGCACCACAGCAGTAGCACACAGCTAGCCGTTCATGAGCCAGATATAGCACTTATAGCAAGCCACTTTGGCACTCTTTCCTATTGGACTTACACACACAGAAACCGACCAAACCCCCGAACGAACCGCGACTGCTTGCTTGCTTTCGTCTTGTTCTCCTCGTATATGCAGGCGACGCACGCTTAACATGGACAGTGGCTCATTCATGATTTGTTTTGACTGTATATAGTTGCAGCGTTATTATAGCTAAGAAGAAGCGGCTCATATACAAGTACAGTGATCTTATATTTTGCTGAAACATCGTCTTGTTTTTTTTTTGTTTTTGTCTGTTTTTGTATTTAAAAAAAAAAAACAATAACAGAGGATTGCCCCCCAAACGGACGCAGCAACTTTTGCTCCCTGCACATAACGCCCCGTCCAGAACATGTCGCTGAGCAGCGCCACCAAGACGGGCTTTTCTGTGAAGGACATTCTGGACCTGCCCGACACGAACGATGAAGACGGATCTATCACTGGAGCCGAGGAGGACAACGAGGGCTCCGAGACAGGCGCGTCCACGACGACCACGACGAAAACCACTGGAGTTTTGGTGCAAAGTCCGCTAGAAAACGTTCCCGGTCTGCCTTTAAAGAACCCCTTTTATGACAGTAGTGACAATCCTTACACGCGATGGCTCGCCACGACGGATAGTATCCAGTATTCATGTAAGTATTGTCTAAGAAAACGATGATCTTTTTTTAGGGCTTAATATAGCTCCAGAATAGTGACTTTTTTTCCCCTGGATATTTAATATTTGATGGAATGATGGTTCTTTGTGCACAGTGCATGCTGCGCTCTCATCTTGAGGCGTTGAAAGCTCAACAATTGTTTCGTGCACGTTATGTAGATTCATATTTGATTCACAGAGCGCGTATAGCCGTATACATGGTGGTGGAATATACCCATGATTTGATTTTTAATCCATTATAGAGCGTGCATGCATGGCGTGGTGGAAAAACGGGATTTTTCACGCTGGGTTTTATCTGGGCTGGGAACTATTATGAACCTTTTAGACTCTGCATTCTATGAGGATTTACGGGCAGACAATACGAGCTTTGATGCTCCAGTGAAGAGACTTTGACTAATGGTTCAGCTCTCTCCACAATACAGAACTATGCACTTATATAAAGCCTAATTTAACCTATATATATGTGGCACGACGGTGTCGATAGCCCGAATATATATGACTTTTGCAGCCGTGCGATGATTCTGAATGATTTAAGCTTGAGATTTTTAATATTTTTATTATGCCGTTTGTATAGCAAGTACAATAGACACTTTTAACCACTTTAACTCATGCATATTTGGAGGATACATAGCAGATCTAAGCATACAGCGCATCAAAATGCAAAGAATGTTGAGCTTGTAGATCGGCTATTTTTGGCAAAGAGATTTGGTACTGTGTAGACGGACAAAAGAGGTCCATGTAGGGCAATTTGCAACCCATGTCCGTTTTTACTATAGGGTTTAAGTGGTTAAATGCTTTGCACCTTTTTGCCAATGGTTATGTGCAATTTGTCTTATTGGTTGAAAAATGTCCAACGTCTTGCATCGTTTTTTATAAAATGTCATCATTTTCACAGTGTTTGTGTTTTGCGCAGTGCACGGTCTGTCCGCCGGCTCCCAAGACTCGGCCAAGTCGCCGGAACCCTCCGCCGACGAGTCCCCGGACCAGGACAAGGAGACCTCGAGCAACGGCGGCAGCGACTCCGGCAAGAAGCGCAAGCGGAGAGTGTTGTTTTCCAAGGCCCAGACCTACGAGCTGGAGCGGCGGTTCAGGCAGCAGCGGTACCTCTCCGCGCCGGAGCGGGAGCACCTCGCCAGCCTGATCCGTCTGACACCGACTCAAGTGAAAATCTGGTTCCAGAACCACCGGTACAAAATGAAGCGAGCCCGCGCCGAAAAAGGTATGGAAGTGACCCATCTCCCGTCTCCTAGACGGGTGGCCGTGCCGGTCTTAGTCAGGGACGGAAAGCCTTGTCATACTCTTAAAGCTCAGGACTTGGCGGCCTCTTTTCAGGCTGGGATCCCCTTCTCGGCGTATAGCGCCCAGTCACTCCAGCACATGCAATATAACGCGCAATACAGCGCCGCAGCAGCAGCGTCGCAATTCCCCTCAGCGCATCACTTGGTGCAAACGCAACAGTGGACTTGGTGAAAACAAATTATAAAACAAACAAAAAAGAGACTGGCGGGCGAGCTGCCTTTTGAGAGCACAATAGGGAGTTCACGACAAAGTAAAAGACTTTTCCATTCTTGCAGCTTTGACCCTTATATCGGTTTTATTCGGGGCTCAATGTGTGCGCCGTGTTTACATGTTTTCGTAAAAGAGAACTGGGTCGAACTATGGGTCCTGCCTCCTCCTCCTCCCTATAGATTTTAAAGAATGTCAAAATGCTCTTGTGATTATTATTTTTTTGTAAAGTATGTTGTGTGTTGTAGAAATGTTTTTTCTTTTGTCCTTCCGTGTTATCAGCACGTACAAAACCACTTTATAATTATAGAAGAATTTTTAATTTCATTGCTTCTTTTATTGACCGAAAATATTTATGGCCACGAATAAACATTGGCAACTTTTAGCTCTTCTTTCTATTTGTTTTCATTTTTCTGTAAATACTTTGTGGCACTTGTTTGCAACAAGAAAAGTTTAAGGAGCGCTTAGCTGCCTGGAGATATACATATTTCCAACTTTAAAAATAATAACAATTACGGAGTAACTTTTTACTACCGTGTCAGTTTCCAGTGTGTGAACAACAGTTAAGTCCGCGGCGTTGATGGTGGGAAATATCCCCGTTTTTATAAGGATTTTAATAAAAAAAAATGATGTGTTTCAGAAATTATACGCTTTTTTGGTTTACGTGTCCTATATTGGATTTGATTAGCTTTGAATAGAGTGCGTAAACTGCGTAATGGTGATGTGTTTAGACGCCATATAGAGCCAGTTGCTTTAAGTGGACAGAGAATGGATTTTGGGGCTGACTGTGTGTGAATAAATCTCCCACTCGCGCACTTGAATTCTTTTTTTCTTTTGAGCCAAATTTAATCCGTATAGATTTTGTTTTTTTCCCCCGAAATGGATCCAGCTCCTTAATAAAGAGGCCACGGCGTTCACTTTGTGTTGAAATGGGACTAAAATCCACTCACTTAATAGAAGAGGGCTTCTTCAAGCTAAGAAGCTATTGAGCGAAAAGCTCTCCTTATTTTAGTAAACCCCACAACCGCTCGCGACCAAGAGCCTGTACCATCTACTATACCATGTCCATGATAGCGTGGTGGTATAGGATTTATTGATTTACAATGTAATGCAACATGTTTTATAATGTTGTTATACGTTACAACGTTCATTATTTGAACAAGAATAATCAATAAGTCCCATATTATTTTACGACAAGTCGGCAGCCTTTATTAAAATACTCCCCATGCACTGCACATGCACGGTGCATGCATGGGCTTAATTTTAATGTTTTAATATCGCTGGGGATATCACATTATATTGTTGATATCATTAAAAGTTAATATGGGTGGATTGTAGCTCATTTGTGTCAAAAAGATACAACTCAACCAACCCAGAAACCATGCGGGACAAACTGGTCCCCAGTGAATCACAGCGGGAGCGCATTGCGGATTATCAAGACTCGATTCAATATCTTGGGTAAATATGATAACCAAGTCGAAAATCCATGCATTTTGTTTGTCCGAGTGACTAAAATCTCACGACAGATGCTAGAGTCGCCCCTATTATCGCTAAACAAACAGGCTAAATTGACAAGATTTGCTAATTATTTACAGAATTGTGTCTCGGGGGGGCTCGGTGGTGCCTTTTGTGGGACACGGCGACTCAATTTGTCACAAAAAGGGGTCTGTGTTTGACCACCGGGTGAACACGGAGGCTAAATAAGACGTCAATAATCCATGACGTAACGTTTCTTTCACTTATTTTTGTTTCTTCGCCATGCACATTGAATAAAAATACCACATTCCATTCAGTATACGGTTCGCTATATTTGCCGGAAAAAGCCTTTTGTGTCTTAACTCTTAACAATTAAATTAGCTAATTCGTTTTTGTTGCACTAAACGCATAAAGTATAAACAAACTGTGTGTGTATGTGTGTGTGTGTGTGTGTGTGTGTGTGTGTGTGTGTGTGTGTGTGTGTGTGTGTGCGCGCGCGCTGTGCACCGTGCACGTACGACAGTGGACACTGCATGGACCACATCAGCGAATTAGCACTTAACATGGGAGGCTGAGTAGGTATATAAACCAACCGACGAATTTGAATTATCAGCCTGTTGTTCCTATAATGCACCATGAAGATCCTTCCAGATCGGACATTCCATTTAGCCATTAAGACATGGTTCCCTCGGATTTAAACCCCTCTCTCTCTCTCTCTCTCTCTCTCTCTCTCTCTCTCTCTCTCTCTCTGCTCTCTGTGTGTGTCTGACGGGGCAGTTTGGTGCACTCTCTCTTGTCGTTGCATAATAGGCTACAATATAGGCTACACACCACCACACAGAAGGAACACACACAAAGGCCCCGCGGGGCCGCAGTTCCCCTGCATGTTAAGAGAGGCGTTCCCGCGTGTGTTCATTCCATTTGAGTCCGAGCTTGTAGTTGTTTTAACAGTGACAGCTATTATTAGACTGCTATAACTGACGTATAGGCTACAGATTCTGCGTGGGTTCTGCAACTTCTGCATGTGCAGTCCGCGGTTTATTTAGGTCCACCACCAGTTTGTCCCTGAATGGCTGGATCAGGGGAGATGAACCCCTTTGCTTTTTTGTTGTATAAGAGCTGGAGCATGTCAGTCGATGCCCTTGTGATCGGGTTCACTTGCAACAAAAAAAAATCCTCAGTGTCAATCCAGACTCCGAAGAGTGTCACACACTCTCTCGGAGTTTGAATTGACACTGAGGATTCTCACTGGTGTTATTTATTTCCATATGGGCAGCTGCATGGACCCGAACAGGGATGAGGGATAGAAAGGGATCTCTCTCTCTTGCTCTCTCTTATAATACAAACCCCAAATTGTGGTCCACGGGGCTTTTCAAATAAAGCATTGTTGTCTCTCAAAGAAAAACGAATTAAAAATTCGCGCTATATCTATTCTAGAAGCCCCTCCATTCACAGATAAACAGGGAGTCGTTCATCCTTGATAGAGCTATGCTAACAACATAACAACAGCGCCCTTATTTCCAGACTCAAAGAGTGATTATTGTCTGTCTGACGGACGGTCGGTCACTGCGGCGAAAAAACTATTTCCAAACTCCCTTAATTCCAGACACTGTTCTTCCTTGTTTGCTTTGAGTCCAAGTGGTGCGTTGGCCTTTTCTAAAGTGGCTTCACGGAAACAATTTTTACGACACGATTTTATGAATAGACCGCATATATAGCCATTCGGGGCATGCCACGCGCTTATACATATAGGTTTTAACACTTTTAAAAATGTTAAATATTTACCCATCAAATGCCATGCTCTGAAATGGATCACTGAAATTGTTGGCAAAGGTATAGTGTTGGCATTTTATGATTTTAAGCATGCAGGTATATAGCCTATAATTGATCATTCTCCACCTCCTTTGATCTGCATGGTTAAAGTTTGTATTTATTGAATAGACCTTGCCTGTCTGGCGGACTATTATAGGACGAAGCCTATATACAACGCCTTGCAAAACGAATACCGAATCAATTAAGTGAAGTACGATTAAGCTGTCATACCTATAACCATATCCAATATCAGCCAGTATCATACATACATAACGGCACAGCAGGCAACGATGGCCTGTTATATATACAGCCCATTGGTGTAGGCTACAATAATTCCAATATGTTATAGGCTATATCATGTCTTCTCTTTTCTAAATGTGATACACCCCACGCGCGCGCGCGCGCGCACACACACACACACACACACACACACACACACACACACACACACACACACACACACACACACACACACACACGCGCGCGCGCGGGCATTATTGCTCATTATTATGTTATTATTATTATTATTATTATTATTAGTGACTTCTAAAGAAAAATACATCTGAACTATACAGATACACATCCACGGATATTCGCTATGCTTAACTTGTACCAGTTGTAATCATGATCCCAAAGTGATGTGACCAAAGCATGCTGCATATCTTAAATAAACTTAAGCAGCGATATAACACGCATCTTTGCGTGGTGCACTGCACCACCACTATAGACAATAGTTCAGGAAATCTGCACTTTGGGACACCATAGATCTTCGTCATCCTGCCATTTGAACCTCGACATGAATCATATTCTATCATGTACATCTCCAAATAAACGAGGATTTCAAAGCTATAATAAGCGGCGCTTTCATTTAAAGGAAGCAATCTGGTTTTATTGCCTTAAAGCAGATCCAGATTAGATCCGCCCGTGACACCGCGCAGATATTAAAGAGAGAGAGAGAGAGAGAGAGAGAGAGAGAGGAAGAATAGAAAATGCACCTCTCAAAATAAGTGAAGGGGCATGTATGTTACCCCTCGTTGCCACTAGATGGAGGCAGAGCTCCATAGTTGGGCGTTGTAAACCGGGCAAATATTATATTCCTGACAATCAAACTTCATTTGCTTTTGACAGAATATTCTTCAGCACAGATGCACCGTTTGAATCGTGTCGTGTTGTTCAGATAATTGCACACAACATAAAATACTGATAAGCGAACAAGCAATATATGAATGCTTCTGTTCTATATAGTTATTATATTAACTTGGATGACGGTGAGTGAGACTGTCATGGCAAGTGCATCCTTGTTCATTTAGAAAACACTACTACTAACTACTCGATATACTGATTATGGATGATGATAATAATAGAATCAAAGTGACAATCCATTGAAAATGTATGTATGTATTTATTTATTTATTGAGAGAGAGAGAGAGAGAGAGAGAGAGAGAGAGAGAGAGAGAGAGAGAGAGAGAGAGTCAAGGTAAATCCGCGGTGTGGCGCAACAGGATAGGACACAGGCAATCGTTTCTATAATGGAAATGTACAATAGATCTAGTAAATGAAATCCCTTTAGGCTATAAAAGGAAGATATATTCCAACAATAGGCTATAATCAAGCGGTCGAACACACGGATTTGGAGCCTTGATATAGATAAATTAAACTATGTATTTCACATTAACCAATAGATATTTAAAGCCTATAGTAACTTTAACGGTTTCAAACTTTTCTGATTCGTATAACTCACGGAATAATAATAATATATTGGCTCAATTATTTAAAATATGTGTGACAGACATGACATGATTGATTTATTGATTGATTGATTGATTGCGGTCCTTCATACTCAATGAATCTCTGCAGTCATTCTGGCCAGAGGATATAGGCCTATTGGTGAGTCTGACCTTCAATTAATACCAACTATTGATGACCTTCATCAATACATGCACATATATATAGAAGACATGTAGAATATGGTTAATTTTATTTCATGTAAAGTGACTTCCTACTTAGAAGAGCTCTATATATAAATGTTATTAGTGAAATATACATATAGAGTGAAAATATTAATGTCGACTGGTGGTAGAATGAAAAAGGCTTAATTTATAGGCTACTCCATCACAAGAGGGCGTAGCTTGCCAAAAAAAGAGAGCAGGTCCAAGCTGTTGGTTTAGCTTCTAGGTCACTCCTTGTAATGAGAAAGAGAGAGAGAGAGAGAGAGAGAGAGAGAATGAGGACGTCACTTAAAACTCACATTTTTGGAAGTAGAAGCCATTGACAATTAATGGTAGACTGCATCTTTGCTTCTGACTGTGTGTGAACGCAAGTAAGACTAGAGTATATAAAAGACTTATATAAAGACTACGTTTTTTTATATTTAGTCGACTAAGACCAAACAATTTCAGAAGACTAAATAGGACTAAGACTATAACACTAAATAAATCTAAATCTGCTGAATAAATGAACACTGGCATGCACAGAGGTGATCATCGGAGAGGACACTGTGACTGTCGCACCTGTAGGGGGCGTCCTTGTGTCAAGAACACACAGCAGGGGGGGTCTGGGGAGGGGTGGGGGTCCTCATCTCTGAGTTATATGTCTCCTTTAAGACAGTGGTTTTCAACCAGTGGTCCGGGGACCACCAGGGACCACCAGTGGCTTCCAGGTGGTCCCCATGCAGCTATAAATGATGGAGAGTTAATAACCAAAAGGACCCTTATCTTTAACTCTAGGGTTTCATTTTACACTCTCGAGTTACTTTTTGTTAAAGGACCACTTCACCACTTTTCAACCTATCTTCATATAATTGGTCCGCACTAATGATCATGATAAAATAGCACATTTTCTTTCCTATACTCCGTCTGTCTCATTGGAGGGCCGCGGGCAGTTCAGAAACCCATCCACCAGTGACATCATCGATGGGGAATCCAAGTTTATATATAGAAATGGCAGGCTTTCTATTCCTGAAAAGTTTGCCTAATGATGATTGTCACTGGTGTATGGGTTTCTGAACTGCCCACAGTGGTCCTAGTCTACATACACAATTTGAGAATGTAGATTACCGTAAATTGTTATTTTGATCAACGTTTGCCTGTTGTCTCTCCTATGTTACCACATCAATACAGCATGGAATTATTGTGGACAAAATCGTATCCAACGATAGCAAAATATTATATGTTTTTGGGTCTGAGAAGCTAAATCTAAATCTCATCAAAATAGTGAATGGACCTTGTTATGAAACAGGTTGAAAACCACTGCTTTAAGATTATGATGAATAATACGTAGCCTATAAATTAGAGTAAACCCACACATGAATGCAACACAAAACACAGCTGGTGTTCAGATTTAGTGGGATTGTAAAATGGTATACATATACTTTACAGAGATTGTGCATTACATTCACACACCGATGCCGGAGGAAACCACGCAAGGCGCCAACCTGCACATCGGGAGCAATTATAGGGGTTCAGAGTCTTGCTCAAGGATCACTTCGACACTGGCTCTGGGGGAGCCCGGGTTCGAACTGGGAACCTTGCAGGTTGCCATCCGGTCACTCTACCCCTGAGCCACTGCCGCCCCCCCATTGAATTATCCTGGGATGATAGTGTGGTGTTTTATGGCACATAATATGAAAAGCAAGGCTTTTGCACACCTACAGGCGACAGGTGCGTAGGAGAAGGACAGCCAAGTGCCCGACGTGTTGAAGAAAGAAGGGACTCCCACACACTGTCTTCAAGTTCAAATCCAGTGAAATCGTTTATTCAGGAAACGGAAACGTTCGACCCATACGACCTTCACCAGGCTATCTTTATGTGAGGGGGTTTATGTGATGAAGATAGGCTGTTGAAGGTCGTACAGGCCAGAACGTTGCTGTTTGAAGTTTCCTGAATAAACTGCATTTGAAGACAGTGTGCGGGAGTACAATAGTACAATATAGCACAATAGTACTACAGACGAAAAACAGTTTAAGTCCACACTAATTATCCATAATGTATAAATGATGGATAAGGGTTCAGGACAACGAGGCCTATTCGTGGAGGGGTCAGAATAAAATTTGGACTTAAACAGTTTTTCGTCTGTAGTACTTTATTGTCCCAAACTGCTACAGTAATTGCAATGTACTGTATATATAGGCCCACGAGATGGAGTCACAGTCAGAGGTGGGTATTGTTGTATGCCTTTGCAGTATATCTCACGGCAATATTTCAATAAAACAATTGTTTGATAGGCCTACATACGTTAACAACCAGGAGGATTCCTACTAGTTGCTGTCAGGCAGAAACCTAAGCTGCTATTTTCATTTGAATAGTAACAGTTTTGGATATGAGGTTTCCACCCGACAGAGTTGATATGAATTATTTAAATAACACCCCCGTCCCCCATTTCTTTAAAAGTAACGGTTTTGGACATTTCCACCCAACAAACCATTGTAGGTGCCATGAGGATGGCATATTATTTGTTAGGTTGGCAGTAGCCTATTATTTGGACACTTGGTGGCGGGCTCTAGATTTGACAGCACTGGGTGTGGTTTGTATAGGCTATTTAGAGGTCAGGTGCAGCAATCAGACAAGGACACACACACACACGCACGCACGCGCGCGCGCACAGGTACTGTGGGACCGTACTTAGTCAGCCAGCAGCCAGGCAGAGACATACAAAAGAACAGGAGAATCGCTACATATTATGAATGCAATGGTACAGTATGTTCATTTCAACTGCACAACTTTCAATAAATACACCACGAACTGGAATTCATCCATATGTTATGTTTCTGTGTGTGTGCTGCGCATAGGACCACCTGTGAAGTAGGCTAATGGGCAAAAGGAAGGTGAAAATTTGCCGTTACTAAGGCACAGGTCCTTTCTAGCCCCTTCCGGGGACCCTTGGTTACCTTTTCTGTGTTTGGGACGTCGGTATCGACGTCCCAAATACAGAAAGGGGCTAAGGTTCTTCTCCCCATTTTTTGGACATGAGGTTTACAATCAAGAACTATGATAAGGTGTGCATATCAGTGAGAACGAATGACCTCACCAACCTCTAGCGTCGTGTGTTTTGTGCACTGTGAAAGCCTGAGAGCAGTGGTGGAAAAGCAATGTTTACTTTAAAGTCAATTAAAGTATCAATACTGCAATGTAGAGAAATACTCTGTTAGAAGTAAAAGTCCCGAATTAAAAAAGTACAAAAGTATTGGCATCAATATGTACTTAAAGTACCAAAAGTAGAAAGTACTCATTATGCAGAATGTCAATTCAACACATTTTAAGCTTGGAGATCTGCTATTTTCAAATGACCGAAATGTGGTACATTAGCCTAAAGGTATGTTTTGTAATAATAATCAAAATATACAAAGTAACTAGTAACTAGATTTCAAATAAATGTAGTGGAGTAAAAGTACAATATTTGGTTCCGAGATATAGTGGAGTACAGGTAATACTAGTGTTTGAAGTTGGAAATACTCCAGTAAAGTAAAAGTACCTCAAAATGTTACGTATACACTACAGTACTTGAGTAAATGTGCTTACTTTCCAGCACTGCCTGCTTTAACTCTGAGAGTTGGAAACTGATAAATGAACACTTAACATTTTCACTGTGTGTTTGTGAGCTTGTATTAATTCATGTAACACTGATACTGTATATAAGATCATAATTAAATCAGTACACAGAATTTCTTTGCTTTAGTATTCATCTTGACAGCAGTGAGTTCTCACAAGTCACTTCAGCGTCGCAGAGTCGTTTGAATGGTTCAATTTGTGTCAATGCCAGACAAGTGTATTATTGTCTATTGATTCATAAAACATAGAGGCAGTGAAGTGTGGCATTAGTGCAACGTGTGCGTCCAATTCTTTCACAAACCGTAAATGGATTATTTGTGGTGTTGGCTCGTTTATGGGGATTGATGCTCATTGCTGAATGGCATCCATTGTGATGATCTTTTTCCATTTTATTCCAATTGTGTTGATGTGTTTTCTCTTTGTAAATTGCCAATAGGAATGCAAACAAACCCATGGATTCGTGACACAATATGAACAAATGATTGAAGTAAAGAGGATTTGGTTGTTGCTATACTTTTCCACTTGTATCAGCTGGAGAGCAGTTATTTCTCTTCCATGCACAATATTCAGGACTGGCAGTGCTTAGCTGGCTTTAAAACATTAACCTCATGAACCCTATAGCATCCCTATTATGTACTCCCAGACAGTAGAGTCGCAGAGATGCAAGTTGCAGCTTCGAGCAGGCGTCTCTTCTGGGACGTCAACTCAGCGCGGGCAAAAAACCGGAAACGCTTTTCCCAAGTTGTAGCCACGCGCAAGCTTCGTTTCCATCCACCGGCTGTTTAGAAATCCGGAAGCGACTCCTGCTCTAAGCTGCAATGTATGCATCTTCGTGAGGAGTACCTATTCTGGGCCAAACATTCTTCCACAATTGCTCGCAACAGGATGCGTTGTGAGCTTGTAGATTGATTGCCTATTTTTGGCAAAGACTTTTAGTCTAGATGGGGGACAAATTAGTGGGCTTAGTAGTATGTACCCCTGGGGAACTCCTGTCAACCAAGTATGCACAGTTGAACTTGTTTATAGCCACATTTGGTATGTGTTTTCATGTGTCTTGCATCTGTACATTTTAAAATGTATATTGTTTTTTAGTTTATTTCTATATTTTACCATGTTATGAGGATAAAATGTTGTCCATTTTTGTTGTTGTTGTTGCACATAATCATGAGTGATTCAAATGATGAGTTTGAAATGAAGTCCTATGCCATGTTGGGACCAAACAGGTGCTGCAAACAAATTAATTCGGTTCTACCTGCACGAATGCAAACAAACAATCAACAACATGCAACAATGTCCTGCAGAAACTCATATTTAGTTGTAATTTCCGCTGCCTCCCTGGCCAATGTTTTTGCTGTGAGAGACGCCGACTGTGCAGTTGTTGAGACAGGGTCCATGTTGTGTTTGTGCTTAGAGTACTGACCAAATGCTTATTTAGAGACATCTTTGCAAGTGGAGCGAGCGTCAAGGTTCTCTGCTGCACTAAACTGCTGAGATAAGTAAAACGGGAGCGTTCTGCTGAATGACTTTTGGAAACACTTTGTTAAACAAAGTGCTTAGACAAAGTACCCCTCTCCTGGGTACAAACGACAGCCGCGATGAAACAAGCTTGGTTTGGCAAAGGAAATAAAGTGTACTCGAGAAAAGGATGTTGTGAACAACAGAGACCTATTAATTTATTTGGGAGGGTCTTTTGTGTATGGCATGTCCATGAGAGGCACACAACATATGCTTCACATTGTCACGTCATATGACGTTTATGATGCAACCATGACCAACCTTTAAAACATTTATGTCATATCGGCATACAAGTATTACCAAAATGTCTCTGTTTTTAGTCTGCACTTGTATAAATCTCAAGTTTCTTCGATTAGCTAAAAGAACAAAAAAACAAAAAGTCTTAACCATGAAACCATGGTCATCTGCAATAGAAATATGTAATGTTTCATAATATGACCTTTGTGTTTGGCATATAAGTGGGATAGCCGCCCTATACCTATATCCTATATACCTATAGAATAGATAGCATTGGTGGAAAGTAACTATCAAGTACATTTACTCAAGTACTGTAGGCTATACTTAAGTACAATTTTGAAGTAAGAAAAAAACAGGTGCGCTTCATCTGGAAACTGCCCTTTGTTTAAGGCAGTGGGTGCTCAGCTCAGCTTTGAAAATAACTTAACTCATGAACCAAAATAGAAGATGCACGACTGGCCCAAATGCAATTTCTCATGATTATTTGAGAACACTGACATGTTTTGGCAGTATAGCCTTCTTCAGAGCATATTTTATTTCGGAGTGGCGCTTTTCCATTTAGTTGGTTTATGAGTTAATACAATTTTGAAGTATTTTGTTTTACTTTACTTGAGTATTTCCATTTTTTTTTAACTTTTACTTTATACTCCACTACATGTCAGAGGCAAATATTGTACTTTTACTCCACTACATTTATTTGAAAACTTTAGTTACATTGTAGATTTTGATTATTATTACAAAGTATACATTAAGCACTTCAATCAGCCCTATTTCGGCCATTCTAAAATAGACGATCTACAATCTCACAATGCAATGCGATCATGCGGCACATTGTGAGATTGTAGATGTGCTATTTTCAAAAGATTTCTTTTATACATTTGAAAACATGAAACGAGACATTCTACACAATGAGTACTTTTACTTTAAGTAGATTTGGCTGCCAATACTTTTGTACTGTTACTGTGTGTGTGTGTGTGTGTGTGTGTGTGTGTGTGTGTGTGTGTGTGTGTGTGTGTGTGTGTGTGTGTGTGCGCGTGCGTGCGTGCGACCGTGCGTGCACCACAAACAGATTTAACCACTTGAACCCTGTATACTTCATTGACCGGTGTCCCCCAGGGTTCTACACTAGGCCTGCTCCTTTCTCTCCCTCCACATCAAATCTCTTCACTGAGAATATTGCTGATCTCCAAGCTCACAACATGACGTGTTGTGAAACGTTGTATTGCCTATAGATCTGCAACATCTTTTTGCCAAACATTCACCCCAGAATAGGGACACTAGTGTTCATGTGATTAAGTAACATCATCAACTTCATGTTCATTAAAGCGAGCGCCGTGCTATGAGCTTGTAGATTTTTTTTAATGTGCAAATCTTTGAATATAATTCTAGCAGAGTGAGTTTTTAACTCAAATCTTTGCTACTGGGGCAGTGGGGGGGGGGGGGGGGGGGTCTCTCTGGAACAACATATTTTCAGATGGGGGTCCGCAGCCAAATACAAATAATTCTGTGCATGACATGAAAAAGGTTGAGCACCACTGACATACAAACATAGGTTAGAAGACATTTGTTTAGAATCTGGGTTAATATTCAAGCAATATGTTTTCCTTATTTCCTTAGCCTTATTTTGGTCAAAACAGATGGTAAAACACTGCGCTCACTAAATATCCACTGGGCTTCTCTATAGCCATTCGTGATTACTAATTCAATCTCATATTGTCTTCATATTCATATTTCAATGTTGAATCTCAGTGGCTATAGTATAATTTATGTTGAGTAGCCTATACTGACGCAGTTCAAAGCCCCTCTGCCGTCTACACCGTAAATGATCTCTCTCCTATTGGAACCATGTGTTGGTTTATAGATTACGACATGTAAATTACATGTATGGTCTTATACTCCTGTGTCTTGTCTCTCCTCTTCTTTCTCTCACCGTCAGGACTTGAGTTGTCTTGTATAACAGCCAACATCCTCAGCTCCAGACAGGTGGGCTGGATGGGGGAGCACTGCAGCAGAGCCAACAGTCATGCTCACAGAGTTGAGTGTTTATGCCTGTCACTAAATGGATTGTCTCACCTTCTTCAGAAGACGAACATCAGCTGCTTGAGATGCCAGCACTGCAAATGGATCCTGGGGCTTTGAGTCGCATAATGACCGGCCGCCGCCGCCGCCGTCATCTGGTTCAGACATGCTTCAATCAGACGCGACGCCTAAAAAGCCTTGCATGCGTCGTCCAAACAGACGGACAATCTGGAGGCTTTCGTGTTTTGCCAAATCGAGTTGCCGCGACTTCCCGTGGAAAGGGGATGTGTAAATATGCATTGTACGTTGTGATCATTTTTTTGTCTTTGTGTGTGTGGCCTGTGCTTGTTGTGATGTGTGATGAATTTACAATCCACCTCTTATTTACCACGTTGGCAAAGAATTAAATGTTCTCCCAGGGCCGTTTGGTATTGTGATCTTTCTGTGTGCAGAGTGCAGTACAGCTAATATGAATGACTATATAGTTCAAAGCACAACACTGAAGACATTTATTTGTACGCCTGCATCACGGTCAAATACAGCTCTGAACTGTGCAGGACATTGATTGCAGTTGTGTAGGCTATTCTCTTTCTATAGTCACTGCATATACAGTAGTGTCATTATGATCGTAGTTTGTCTGTTAGGATTGGACCTGTACATTTACAGTAGAATTAGGACTGAACCTGTACATTTTCAGTAAATGGTGCATTTATATAGCGCCTTTATCCAAGGAGCTTTACATAGTGCATTACATTCACCCATTCACATGATTGTGTGCCTCAGTGGGCCAACGGATAAGTCAAATGATATCCGTAGTATACCTAGTAGAAGTGTGCCGGTTCAAACCCCGACATACTCAAATCTTTACTGACACTTTGCATTCCACACTAACATCAACTAGCACAGAAAATCTGTGTTGTAGTAACCAGCAGTTAGCTCAGTGTGATGAGTGGCTGTACTTGTGATCCACAGGTCCACGGTTCAAATCCCACATTATTCATGTGTCTCTGTGATGCTTTGCTTTGCACACTGACTTTCAGAAGGACAACTTTAAAGCAGCACAGAAATTCCCCATGATTGTGTGCCTCAGTGGGCCAACGGATAAGTCAAATGATATCTGTAGTATACCTAGTAGAAGTGTGCCGGTTCAAACCCCGACATACTCAAATCTTTACTGACACTTTGCATTCCACACTAACATCAACTAGCACAGAAAATCTGTGTTGTAGTAACCAGCAGTTAGCTCAGTGTGATGAGTGGCTGTACTTGTGATCCACAGGTCCACGGTTCAAATCCCACATTATTCATGTGTCTCTGTGATGCTTTGCTTTGCACACTGACTTTCTTGAATAAAAAATAAAAACTCAAAAGCACCAGGAGACATCTGCTGAATGCCCCAAGGTGCCTTGGCTCAATGGTTTGGAGCGCTTGACCCGTTGCCTCTGCTACAGACAGTTGGCCGGTTCAAGTCCCATGTCATGACATCAAGGTGCTGGGAAGGACCATCGGGAGACGGTGCTCTCTCCCCCTGTTTCCTGAGATGTAACGGTTGGGGCTTATGTCTGAAAGAACCCTGTCCAGCTAACCTTTTGAACTATAGTATGTCGTTTTTTCATCATTTTCACATTTGTTTTTGAAATCGTTGCGAAAACCATTGCAAAAAGACAGACTATTCTGTCAGATGATGGGCGAAAAATTGCGGAAATTGCGGAAATGAAAAATTGCGGAAATGAAAAATTGCGGAAATGAAAAATTGCGGAAATTGCGGAAATGAAAAATTGCGGAAAGTTGTCCTTCGGAAAGTCAGTGTGCAAAGCAAAGCATCACAGAGACACATGAATAATGTGGGATTTGAACCCTGGACCTGTGGATCACAAACACAGCCACTCATCACACTGAGCTAACTGCTGGTTACTACAACACAGATTTTCTGTGCTAGTTGATGTTAGTGTGGAATGCAAAGTGTCAGTAAAGATTTGAGTATGTCGGGGTTTGAACCGGCACACTTCTACTAGGTATACTACGGATATCATTTGACTTATCCGTTGGCCCACTGAGGCACACAAGCATGGGGAATTTCTGTGCTGCTTTAAAGTTGTCCTTCTGAAAGTCAGTGTGCAAAGCAAAGCATCACAGAGACACATGAATAATGTGGGATTTGAACCGTGGACCTGTGGATCACAAGTACAGCCACTCATCACACTGAGCTAACTGCTGGTTACTACAACACAGATTTTCTGTGCTAGTTGATGTTAGTGTGGAATGCAAAGTGTCAGTAAAGATTTGAGTATGTCAGGGTTTGAACCGGCACACTTCTACTAGGTATACTACGGATATCATTTGACTTATCCGTTGGCCCACTGAGGCACACAATCATGGGGAATTTCTGTGCTGCTTTAAAGTACCAAGGTACCAACCAGCACATTGGGAGCAATTTGGGGTTCAGTGTCTTGCCCAAGGACACGTCGACATGTGGACAGGAGGAGCCGGGATTCGAACGAACCGCCGGCCCATGGATCATTGGATGACCTGCTCTATACCTCCTGAGCCACAGTCGCCCCCGGAATTAGGACTGGACCTGGACATTTGCAGTATAATTCCTGTTAGGATTTGACCTGTGTAGACAGTACATTTACAGTCAGGATTGGACCTTTTACTACTTTCCATCAGGGGATCGCCACACAGTGGATCATCGATTCTATTCTGTTTCCGTCTGGTTCCTGTTTCCCTGCGTCTTCCTTGGACCTATACATTTACAGCTTTTAGTATCCTCTGACAAGCTCTTGCCAAAAACAATGTTTGTCTGTCGTAACTGACTGTTAACGGGCGGTTTCCATTTAGGAACCCCATGTGTAAGAATCTCTTCTACAGGATATCTTTCATATCGTTGCCTCTTATCCCCATATTGTTTTAGTTTTCTTCCATAAATTAACGCCCTACATGCATATATTCATATACAGTACAGCGTCACACAAGAGCATCAAAAGGAGCAGATCCGCAAGCTCATGTTTGTATAGCTTGTAGATCTGCTATTTTGCTATTTTGAATTTGAATCAGTTTTGGACACATGACCACTGCAGTATATGATGATTATGTGTAGACGTATATCCCCATAGGCTACTTCTCTATGTGCGGTTTAGGGCAGGGACCCCCCTGCAGGGACCCTTGAGGGTGTTCCATGGGGGTCCATGGACAAACTAAATGGACCCTTTACGTGTCTATAACTCAGATAATGTACAAACAATACACTCTCATGAGTTAAATTATCACATTCTCATTGAAGATTGTACAGTGTACTAGTACTAGGACCCAGAGATATGGAGGTCTATGGCTTAACGCAGGTCCTTGAAATTGAAAAGGTTAACCACTTGAACCCCGGCATGCCTATATTCTGGGCGGGGACATTCGCCGGAAATATGTGCATGTGCTCAAGGTCCAAGGTTGTACTTTATTGTTCATCTTGTGTACAGGAACATACTGTAAGAGTACATTTATTTTTGTTTGCCTTCCTCAAGTTCAGACAATACAGCAGCTCTGCAGGTCCCAGCGATGCTTTTGGGAAACCTTTATATTTTATATTTGATCAAAAACAAATGTTTTTCTCTGTTCTTTTTTCACCTAAACATCATCATTGATGTTCATTGTTTAGTCGTACAATGCCATTCGCCATGATATTTGTATATAAATACCCCCCACAGAGGCAGAAATTCACACAACTTCAAAATCTCTGGACCCCATTGACCTTTAACCTTTAACCCGGGAAAAAAGTACGCCAAGTAAAATGCCTGTAATGTTATATTATATTTGTTGTGATCATTAGAATGTCTCGAACATGTTTTATTTATTATTGTGAAAGATGTCCCCCAAATGTAAATGATTAATTTATTATTATTATTTTAATATTTCTTTATAAATGTGCATACAATTTGCTTAAAACTTTTTTATCTTCTTTTTTTTTTTTTTTTTTTTACATATTTTCCTCTGCGAAGTACTAGTAGTACAAAGTAGTAGTAAGGTTGAAATCTCTTTTGTTGCAAATAGAAATATATCCGGGGCTTGCAGGGATAAGGTGAGCTTGTGAGCTGATGGGGAAACAAAGCGGTCCAAAATACAGTTGTGACTCAATGTCCCTTTAAGAATAGGTCTACAGGCTTTAAGTGGTTACCAATCACTGATCTCAATTAACAACACCTGAACCCTAACGAACAGAACCCACCGAGCGGCACCCTCAGTGCCATGCAGACCAACCAGCTGCAGAAGACAGGCAGGCATTAGTCCGACACCCTATACCCCAAACCCTAAACCTAACCTCACAGGAAGCCACGGGTTAGGTTTAACCTGCCACGGGTTATAGTTTTAACCTTCTACGCATGTCGGGATCGCCACGGGTGAGTTTTAACCGGCCACGGGTTAGTTGTAACTGGCCACACCTGTCGGAAGCGACAGTGTTGTCGGACTAATTGCCTGTAGGACTGTTGTCTATTGTCTAAAACAGGGGTTCTCAACCTGGGGGTCGTGACCCGAGACATGGCCAAAGCATTCCTGGGGTCCCCAGCCAAAACGTTGAGTGTGTGTGTGTGTGTGTGTGTGTGTGTGTGCGTGCGCCCGTGCGTGCATAATACTATATCTAGGATCAATATGGGAATATTCCAGTTATCTTATGTAAATGAATAAAGCTCATAACTTACCTAAATCATAATACTGTACATTGATTTATTAACAGAATGCTACCGTCACACTTTGGTTGGCAAACACAGACAATAATCGCTGATGTATTGTTTTTTTTTAACTTGGCCACACATCAATGGCCACTCATGCTTTCTAAGGTGTCATTAGGGGCCCTAAGGATGAATACAAAATTAATGTCAACATCCTAATACTGTCCAATAATTAGATAGGGGGGGTGAGATTATGACAGACAGTTTCTGCTGCCCCCCAGTCAGAAAACACTTGTTTGAAACACGGTTTGAAATAGACACTCATGCTTTCTAAGGTGTGATTTGGGGCATCCTAATACTGTCCAATAATTAGATAAGGAGTGAGATTATGACAGGCAGTTTCTGCTGTCAAAATATGACCCCCCCCCCCCCCCCCCCCCCCCGCCAGGTGATGTCTCCGTGAAGCACCACTGAAGCATCACACACACACACACACACACACACACACACACACACGCACACACACACACACACACACACACACACACACACACACACACACACACACACACACACACACACACACACACACAATTCATAAATATTCATATATATATATAATTTTTCTTTACAACATAGTATTTTCAAAGCAATCATTCACTTTCCCCCCACAACCCCATGGCAGCACAAATACTAAACAAAATCTTCGAAGAAACATCAGGAAATGTCCATGAATGAATACAAACACATTAAAAAATAAATAAATAATAATCTGCTCTTATTTATCATATCAGTTTACAGATGTTCCCTAAATGCATACTATTGTAGACGCTCCCTGAGCACAGCATAGTGCTCGCCCCCTAGAGACAGGAAGGAAGTAAAACAACAAAAAGAAGAAGAAGAAGAAGACAGGAAGGAACTCGTTTACTGCTCTGTTTACACCTGTGTCTTGCACCCAAGATGCAGGAGCACACACACACACACACACACACACACACCTGAATGCATGATGTATTTAGAACAAGAGTCCTGAAAACAGTGAAGTGAGGTTATTCCATAATGTGTAGTTTGAAAGGAGGTGTTGCCAGATTCATAATTTGGTGGGGGATTTTTTTCCCCTCAAGTGCTTTCATTGATTATCCTGGTGAGTTGACTGCATGCTCAACATTAACATTTTGATCCTGCAGTTAGTTGCATTTTGTTATTTTAGCTGTAGGCCTACTGCTGCTACAGTGCTACTATATGAAGATAATATGAAACCAGAAAACAGTCAGGCATCATTTTTGTCTGATATTCAGTGTTTGATATTGCAATAATCATGCTGAATTCAGTGAATTGAGACCGCCGTCATCATAATTGTTCTGCACACTTGTGGATGTGCAGGCTGGTTTTTCTGGAGAGAGGATATTCTTCCTGGTGACCAAGTGGAGCTGCTTCAGTGTGAACCCAACCTGGCAACCCATCCACCCTATGGGAAGACTTCACCCTGTTCAAGGGGACGGTAGGGAACAACATGGATAATGTGGTTCAAATGATTGTCATGCTACACTAAGACATTTTTTCCCGGGTACCCCCTGGAACCCAAGTACCCCTAGGGGTCCCTGTACCCCACTTTGAGAACCACTGACTTTAGACTACAATTCCTTCCAAATATGTATGGGAAGTTTGGAAAGAGACACACAGTATAGTTATCATGTCATCTTCAGTAAGTCTATCTTAAAGTGAAACTGAAGGTATTGTTATCACTGCCTCTGAGATATTTGCGTCATGATTTTCCTATAATGTGACAAACTATGACAACTTATATTTATAAAACGTGCGTCCTAAGTCATGTGCGGAAACCATCATTTCATCAGTTACTTTGAATGAAACGATTTCATGTGAACCTCCGTGTAAATTATGTTTAGTATTTGAAATGGGGAACGATAATGACAAGAGAGACGCATCTCTACACATTACACAATTATCTCAAATTACAAGTATATACAATATTGGAAATATGAATTGTAGAATGTCCGTAAACAAACAATTCAACATGACCATACTAAACGTGGTGAGTCGGCACAGTCGGATAGACACACTGTACAAAGCTGAACGAATGCAATACCAAACGGCTCTATCAACAGAAGCAGGTATATCAACTTGAAGCATGGTTTGAAGATGTTTGAGTATATAGCAGTTGTCTGGCCTCTGGAGGGACCTGCTCCGCTGCTGTTCCTTGTGTATAGTACCTGGAGAAAGACAGAGAGAGGGGGGAGAAGAGGGACAGAGAGGGAGAAGAGAACCGTCAGTAACATTTTAGCACACAATTTCACGTTTGGTTTGGTAGAAGAGGCCAGCCAAGCGTTTCAAGTGGCAGAGCGGTGGCGAGGGGGTGTGGGGGGGGGGTGGGCGGGCGAGTACCGCTGACTGTGTGGAGAGAGAGAGAGAGAGAGAGAGAGGAAGCGGCTCTTAATGACGGGCCAGACAGACGAGATGACATCAAGCGTCCTCAGGGATGGTCAAGCACTGCGAGCTGCATCCTTAACGGAGAAGAAAAGAACCACTGGAACAAAACGACACCAAAACCAACAAACTGGAGTCATCATCCTCCTCCTCGGTGGATTGTTATTATCGCCGTGTGGTTTTCGGCAGCTATGGCA
>NC_137876.1:21983176-22197337 GCF_963924005.1 Protomyctophum bolini
ATATACTTTGTCATATAACAAAGCTGAAATAGATGATTACAAAATGTACATCACGTCACATTTTGTTGGGAGCTTGTGTACTGCATAGATCTGCTATTTTGGCTATTTCTGAAGAAAAATAATATAATAATAATAATGCCAGTGTTCAACATACATTTTAAATGAATTATTATCAAACATTAATATCACAAACATGTCAGACAATCTTGTCCAAAAGGGAAAGCATGTACTTTTTGTGTGATAAATAAAACATCGACCATGCACCATGCATCCATAAAAATGGAATGACCAGCAAATCCAACTCTATCGGTATTTACCCAGTGAAGTTTTCACTTACGTGTGTGTGTGTGTGTGTGTGTGTGTGTGTGTGTGTGTGTGTGTGATATATGTGACTATAGTCAAATGAAACTGTGCCGTTATCATGCATTGAGCGGCATAATGACATCCAGTGGATATAAAACCATCATGGTGGCTTCAAAGTGGGGGACAAACATGCATATCATGGTACAACAATCTCATTGATATTCTGCATGCCTCTGTTCCAACATTTCCATCGCTGAGTTGCAAAGCCATTTCAAAGTTTCCACACACACACACACACACACACACACACACACACAGCCTTTTTTTAAGTGGCTTCAAACTTTCCATATAACACCATGATGTGTCCATCCATCCCTTCAGGCTGCATGCAGGGCATATGATACGTGGAAACAAGCAAAATTGGGTTTCTGGCATAAATGGACGTCGGGAAACACTTGTTCCAGATTACAGCTATTTGCCTACATTACAGGCATGAGGCCATGTCTGATTAAGTTCCCCCCCCCCCCCCTCCTCCTCCTCCCCACATACATTATCATGCAAAGTCTCCACCTTGAATAGCAATGTTCAAAACTTGTCACAACGAACCGGTTTTGCATTTGGTTCCAATTTTCCCTTCCCTTTTTTTTCTTCTCTTTGCACTACTTCCGAGTTAAATGAACACTGGGGATTGTTTTTTTTCTTCCTGCATGTGTATAACCACATGAAGTGAAGGACTGGTCAAAATTAATAGTTATAGCTTCCAAAATTGTCAACATAAGCCAGCCAGTGGTTTTCTAGTAATGTTGAAGTTGAGGAGCATAGATTGTTTTGGGCTTATAATCTTTATGGAGATGAAGCGGTCCCGGAGCCTGTATATATGCTGTTATTCTGCAGGAAGATGGAAAGGAAACCCACAAAGGGAGTTTGAGCGTCATAAATGCAAACACCAAAGCATCCTTTTATGAACACAACACATCTGATGAGACTATATAGGAACATTTATATTATGACGACTAAACTAACATAACTATATACACTTTCTCAACACGATGGTTTATAGTGTTTGTTTTTTTGCCACGGGATGAAGTTAATGCCGGTCACATATACATATAGTCAGACAAAAGACCAGTTATTTGAAAAGCATTCGTTATTTTCTTCATTGTCCTGTAAAATATGAAATCGGAGGAAGTTTACTTATACGACCTATAACGAGATTCCTGTGAATTATGAAATAATGCTTAACAAGGCTTTTTGTGACATCAGAGGGATATTAATATATGGACATTGGTTAATTAAGAACACCTCATTATTATTTATACAGATGGGAACCTTTATCTTCTGTTTTGACTGCATGCAGTAAATTACTCAAATGTTAACAAGTTGTTTATCTTCACCCTTTATGAAAATGATATAGGGTGACATTCAACACCATGTAAAGCTTTGTCAGGTTAACAACATGCTTACTTCTCTAAATGAATAGCTACAGCGAAATGATACACTATATACATTAGAAACCAAAGCCATCTGAATTATTTTCATAGAAAACTCTTCATAATTGAATTCAATTCCAGACATTGCATTCTTCACATGCATGGGGAAAAAAATCTATATATATATATATATATATATTTGGGAGATGCTATAGTGTTTTATTTGTATTATGGGAAATAGGATGTAATAAAATATTATAGGAGAAATTACTAAAAGTATTATTATATATTTTTTTAGTATGTATGCTGTAACGTTCTCAGTGTGGGTATATGTGCCCATACCATTCACTTAAGTTACATTTCAATGTAAGCATGCATATGTTAAATTACAAAACATTCCCCACCTTGTTTGCCCAAGGTAAAACCCTGGGGGTCTTAATGCAACTCTGAAAGCCCCAAAGTGGACACAGGTCAATTTTTAGGCTTTCAGAGTATGATTGCATTCGCTACATATAAATTCTCACAGCACAGAGAGTGGAGGTTGGTGGTTGTTCAATTCTAATTAACAAGTTTTAATAAATAATAAATCAAATCCTGCTGTTTGCCACAATAAACCATATTTGTATGATGTGCACATAAAATAAATTTAATTAATTTAGATTATTTTTGTGGTAAAGTCTAGTGTACCGACACTTGTTCAAGTCTATTGCATACAACTTTTTCAGCTAGGTCGCCCCCCTTCAACATATGACAACAACCCACCAGCCAAAGTCAATTAGATAAAGTAAGAGATTTGGCAGGGACGTTTTGTCATGTGAATAATAACTGTGAAAAAGCTATGAGTGAACTCTGGGCTTTGAGTCACTGCAAACAGCTTTGTTTATGCGTTTTACTGCTGTTAACAATTAATGTTGCTGAGGAGTGTTCTAGACCGCAGGCACCTTTTGGAACCATGCACCCAGAACAAGTATAGGCTACTGTACAGCGTTTGTTTTGTTCTGGTGCATTTGGTCATCTGCATTGATCCGCTGTGTGTTGTGATAAAAGATAACTGAACAAAAAAAGAAAAAAATGGAGAACAAAAGGAGCTCTTAAAAGGTATAGTGTTAAAGAGCTTTGTGCTATTACAAACTCTTATCGTTGGCATGCAGCGGTTTTTCTTTTTCCAATTCTTGACTATAAGTTTTGACATTATGGAGCATTTTGCAGTCCATTTCTGAACATTATGTTAATGTTCAAGATTAGTGCACAGTCATTTGACATGAAAATGTCAGACTATTTAACTCTATAGAAAAGCAAAGACAAAATGTCGTTTAGAATCCAATTTTGGTTAAAGTTATGTTCTTGAAGTATGAGAATTGCTCATACAGTAGTACTATACCTTACGGCATTTCCAATGATATAGGTCAGCTAAGTGGTATAATAACCATGCAGTCAGCATGTCGTTGGCTGCCTGAAGTGATTACAAATAAATACTGTCTTAGGTATTGGCTATATGTTTGTCACATTGAATACAAAACAATATATACATATATTTCTCATTGAAATGATTACCATCTACTCACATAAAGACGTCTCTAGCAATCTTTCCGAACGCAACGAGTCTTCCACACCAAACAAACCAATGTGCATGATGGACAACATTCAGACAAACATCTGCAGCCACTGTTGTTTGTTGCTAATAGACTGCAGGTTCAACCGTCATTCCGGTGTATCGAATTCCACAGGGGCTACACATTGTTTAGACTTCCCGAAGCATATACAAACAACATCCACCAAGAATGGCCTATAGCTGAATTCCATGTTTTTTTTTTGCCTTCCCTATTAGCATCATTTCGTCCATCAAGCGACATTAATTGTGAGTGAATGAAAACTCCTGCAGAAGAATACGGTCTTGAAGAGGCCTGTCGCATACTTGGGCCACTTGGGAGGACCTTTACCCTACTTAGCCGTTCGACTACACTGTTTCAAGTAGTGGCAACTGAACAGAAATGCACCTGCCTGCGCTGCTGCTCTCAGACCGCTCAGCATTCTGAGAGGACACAAAGTATTTGATCTAAGTGGAATTGCTGACTGCAGGTGCGGAATTTATTGCACAGGATTTCCATACCAAATTCATACCCATGTTGTTGGGCCGATCAGAAAATGTGGTTTTATTGGAAAATACTATAATTTGACTGATAATATATACACCATAAATAATGTTTTCATTTGGGAGCTATAAAGCACATATGACATATATACAGCTACCACTGGATGTTGCATGGACGCATGCGTTATTACACAAGTATTAAACTTGATAAAATGTTAGGTCTATAGTTTAGTTTATCCCAAAAAACATGCCTCTGGAAAGAGGCCTCCTCTCTCAGTGTAATATAACCGAAAATAACAAGTTGATATTCTACATCAAATGTATGAACCTTTTATTAAAAGGGATATCCCCTTGAGATGCTTCATCTCGTTTTCGGAGGGGGTCAAACAGAAAACAGCAAATAGACAAAAACAATACAACAAATACATCCATGACCGTGCATACATTACAAAAACAGAAACAGAAAGCTCTGCCGAAACTGGCCGCTCCCATGCACCCCCCTCACCCACAGAATATAGGACTTAATGCATCAATGTATATAAACTATAAAGATGATGAGCATAGATCAAAAATCAAAAACAGACCCTTACATATATATATATATATATATATATATACTGTATGCACATGCAGTATCATGCATTAATGATGAATACACAAATACAAACGTGCACATGCAGCATAATGTTAAATTACATGTATTCACAGGCTTGTTTGTAAGAAACAGAGAGAACAATCTGAGGCATATTAGAAAGCAGGAGCTCAGGGTATTTGAAGATGAGTATAAGGATAGAGCTGGCTTTAAAGATTTTGAAGGAGTTAAACGATCTTAAGGGAACTGGGAACGAACTGGGAAGATTGTTCCAGTCGTCAGAAGATTTCTATTTGAAAGCATCGTCGACCAACTTCTTTTCTAATGGTTGGTATGGGGACAATGAATATAAGGATACTCTGAATTCCTCAAATTATATGGTGAGCTATAAAGGGATGTAAATATTGTTTTTGGATATTCAGGAGGGGAGGGTATAGTTAAAGTAAATGCATGTAAAGATAAATAGCAGCCAGTGAAAGTGCCTTCTAGATTTAAGTGTTAACCAAATCCTGCAAATAATGTTTTTGACAAACGTTGGAAATGTGGCCCCCGATAATCTAGTTTATAGGCGCGCGCGCGCGCGCGCACACACACACACACACACACACACACACACACACACACACACACACACACACACACACACACACACACTTTTCTGTCTTTAATAATATTAGACGACCTATAGGCTATGGTTTAAACTAGAAGTAGGCCTAAGGCTTTATCATACGGGATGAGCTCGTATAGGCATATCTGTAATCATAATCTGATTTTAGAGCACACGGATGGAAAAGAAAATACGCGTTTTACGCACAACTCAAACTTGGCGAGACTGGAGTTGGTGTGCTGTGAGTGAAGTGCAGAATCTATATATGCGTCACGTCGCTCCATTTGGCACCGGCCGCGTGTATACCGGCGTTTAGCACCGTGGCCACAGCATTATAACACAACAAGTGGCATCATGTCAAGTCTATTGATTCCCGGGCGGGCGGGCGGGAGAGAGAGCGCGGCGGCGGTCACTTTGTTGCGCGGCTGTGTCTTTGAGGCAGCAGGTCAGGACCTGGGCTCTGTGCGCATCTCTCCAAATCTCTCTCAGGTTATTGAACCAGCACGCCGTATGATGGATAAAGCACTTCAGTGACCGACCGCAGCACGCTTTGCTTTGGTCCATCTGCTGTGGTGGTGGGCTCAGGCTGCTTGCATGATGGCTGCTCTGTGCTGTTCTGTTCTGAGTGGGGGAGGAGGAGGAAAGGTTGGCCTCTTTATGATCCGAACTATACAGAAAATGCGTCGGTGATTATGTTGCAGTCAATAACACTTAAATCGTTGGACCGGAAAGCTTCCGTGCATTATTCCGATTATAACGAGAAAGCATTCTCCGCGCTTAGAGAAAACTATTGCCATATATACGGTAACATCACTCAGAGAATAGATACGGTCCGGTAACATCACTCAGAGAATATACGCGCACCTAACAGTTTGCTTTCTTGCGTTCAATAAGACGATTTGGCTCATAGGCCTACCTACTTTATATGGTTTATCTGTGCCCATATATATAGCTTGTGATAGCCTAATTAATAAGCGATGCTGCACGTGAACACACACGCCTGTCCGTGAAAGCATGATATAGCTAATGGCTAAGAGAAAACATATTTCTGAGCTAACAACAGAAATACGTTAAATTAAATAAGCACATTCTGACTTGATGCTGTTGAATTGAAATATTAGAAAAGGACGAGAAAACTGATCTGACACGCGTGCCTCGTCAAAATAGGCATATAGGGTCAAGGCAGCAGCGAGCGAAGCATCTCTCTTTTAAAATATTAAACGTGGAAAAAGTTGGAGTAAACATATAGTCATAACTAAATTATACAAAGAAATGCAACAACATAAAATCGCTGTTTTAATTTAGAAACGACAAAACAACACGATAAACCAATAGCTATTTAGCTATAGGCCATTGTTTTAGTGCGACATAAAAATGTATAGGTAGCCGAATAGCTTTACTTTATACACGTGTTATTTGACGCACTAAACACACCAAAAAAGACATGTCACAACCAGCTTCACAATTACAAACAATAGACTATATTTATATCTAAGCAGCCTATATACTTTATAGACTAAGTGTCTATAGGAAATTAGGAATTATATTAACAAACCTTGAACCGCGTCGAACCATGCTTGTCTCCGTCTGTCAGAGGCCTTCTTCATCTCATCAATCAGTCAGCCAATCAATTAACCAATCAATCAATCAATCAATAATGAAAAGGTTAGCTGCATGCAGGGACGATAAGGCATTTGATCAGCAGTATTTGCCTCATGGGCGCTGCATGCAGTCAGATTTTTGTGTGTTTCTCCTCGTGTGGAGGGTCTTAGTCTTGCTCTCTGACTGCAGTCATCCAGAAGGTTGAGAGGTTTGCGTCATTTACATAGTGTTAGGACCCTCACAGAGACCCTCACAGAGCCCTCACAGACCCCTAGAACCGAGGCCTATATAGGCTATATATGCAGCTATAACTTCTCAAACTTTTTCATGCTAAAGGACCCCCATATTTGACTGCGGACCCCCAGCTGAAAATATTTTGTGCCAGGGACCCCGAAGAGAAGATTTGTGTAAAGCAAAAATATTTAATTAGCATCAAGATCGACTACATCTCCTATTTTTAATAGCCTGCATGTCGTATATGGTTAAAGTTGTTGCATGCATGATCCTGTCAATTTTACTGGGGACCCCCTATAGGAACCCCCCTCCTCATGAACCCCATGGGGGTCCCCAGACGGCCAGACCTGCACTCTACGGTAACAGTTATCACTCACTTCATCCGGTGGCTTTCTTCAAATCAAGACCGTAACGTGGATCGGTGACTATATATTTTGAATCAACCTCCACATATATCAACTTTACTTGTTTGGTTCAGAATGAACACATGAACACTGTCATCCACATTAGCCAGAGATGTCTGAAGTTGTTACACGACACATATTTTCTTGAAAACTTTCTATAAACTTTGATAAAACTGTGCAGAGACGCGTGGAGGAGTGTTTTAAATTCCACCCACTCCAGGGGTGAATGAATCCGCATGCCATGCGGGCGGGTGCGCGTCATGTTCTGTATAGCCGCATAATTGAAGGATGCCGACCTGTTTTGCTGAAATATGCACGAGAACAATGCTTTATTATTTATAATTGCGCTAACAACTTAAACGGGGACGGGGTGGTCTCAGTATCTCGGCATAATTGATGGCTGACCATGTCACATCTTCATTTGCTCAATTAAGGTTAGGTGGCTACTTTGCGGTGCCGTGCCGCGCCGTGCTAAATTTCATTTAGTGATGGCTTCTCATGCGAATGCACGATTTCCTTCTTCTCCAACATGAGGAAGTGGTATTAAAGTTCTTTAAACATGTGGCCATTCCTTTTATAGGCCTGTCAACGTTTGGGACCGTATATAGCCTATAATGTTGTATCCTATAATATCCGAGGAATATCATCTCACACGATTTATTTTATGTTTGGCATGTTTTAGTAGTGTTGAGTATAAGTAACGAAAACAAATCATGAATGCATAGACTTCTGTATACATTCACTAATCCTGCTCATGATGCATGTATGTGTCAGTGGCAGTTATCATAACAACATTGCATCGAGGATTCGAGGCTAATATAGAGCCATCACCATGTGATCAAATATTCCCATGAGAATTGTATAATGCCTCATGGAACATCATTAGGTCACTGCATGATAACCTGCATGTGCATTAGCCTGATGTTTCATATATCTGCTATAGGCTGTAATGGTATAGCCTACGCAGCCATGCATGTAAACATGCAGACAAATAAGCTATAGTAATGGGTTGTTGATTGTTATTCATTATACGCAGCATGTCAATGACGTTTTCTTTCTTTCTTTAATCCGGTGTGGTATCTGATCTCTCTCTCTCTCTCTGTTGTTGTGGTTCTGTTGATTCTGGCACTGGCGCCAGTGCAGTTTACTCAAAGATTAAGATGTCAGGTCAAGCAGTTTCTTTATTCACATGCAAGTCCGCAAACATATAAGCAGAAGTGGCATCACATGCGTCGATTGAACTTGAGGATTTGAGACTCTCCCTGGTCTTAAAATATATGCCATATCATCTCAAATTTGCATTGTGTTATTGTTAAATAAAAACATCGAGGACTGCACCCCATGCAGGATTTGATCTCCAAATCTTGAAAGCCTGTTTCTGAATTGTGGAGTTTTGTGCCAATATAGCCTATATAGCATGCTATACCACGACTTTATTAGCCATATAGGCTATATTTCGAGGTGCCTTATAACTATAAATATGTGAAAAATGATTTAATAGTCACAGGTTCGAGTCCCTAAACCGGTTCCCTTTCAATATTTTGTCACTTCCAAGTTTCAACGTTTCAAGTTTCAAATTAAATTTCAAAGGAGCTTTATTGGCATGACAAAACATATACGTTTACATTGACAAAGCATGAAGTGTCAAAATATAATATTAAAAACAGTTGAAAATGAGGAAAGTATGCATGCATTTTGTAAACGGAGCTATATATGTGTCAGTCACATTGCGTGTATATGTTATACAGGGTATTTTTGAAACAAATGGCACCAACACTTGCAGACAAATAGCAGCATTTCCCCCCCTCAAAAATATTTAAATAAAAGTTAAAAAGAAAATGATTTTTTTTAAAAATGCGTTTAAAGGTATAGCAGCTCTGTTTACATGTGCAGCAGGTGTATAGTCAGAGCAGGCAAACCTGCACGCTCTCTCTATAAGACGCTTAAATGAGCTGGACACCTTCATTGTACCTCTTTGATGATGCTTGTGTCTGCCTCAAAGTGCTCTCAGAGTTCCTGACTGTGTGGAATTCCCTGACGCAGAATAAATGTCAGTTCATGATCCCATGCAGCTGATGTGCAGTGCAGTGCTGCTGCTGCTGGACTCAATGGAGGAGACAGTCCAAGCAAGGCAAGCACGTGTGTTGACAGTTCAGAATAGGCCTATATATTGCTATGATCTCTGTACATAATGTATACGCGTTATTGATGTAAACAACCTGACGCATTATAGGCTATAGCTGTCTTGCCGATATTAAGATGTGTTCTTGTCGATGGAGTGGGCTATAACTATATATTTAGCTGGGAGAAGCAAACTGCGTTTTCATCAATCATCCCCCCCCCCCCCCCCCCCCCCAAAAAAAGAGGAGAGAGAAGGGGGAAAAAATCGTCGTCAATGACTATTGTTTTGCTCGTTTCGGAGACGCTCGCTCCGCCCCCAGTGTTTGTCGTAAAAAGCTACAATAAACCGGGCGCTAAAGAGCGCCCTGGGCTCGCCTCCTTCTCCAAGGCGATCAATAGGATCTCAGCCGCGCCACAAGCGCTCTTACGTAGTTCCATCCATCCACAAGGAGCAGAGCTGATCCAACAACACGGTGGTTGATCTGGGGAGGCTCGAGGAAAAGAAAAAAAAAAAAAAAAAAAAAAAGGAGAGAGAGAGGGGAAAAAAAAAAGAAGCATCCCATCTACCTGTGGTTTGCTTTCTGAACCATGTCGCTGAGCCCAAAGCATACAACGCCTTTCTCAGTGACAGATATTTTGAGTCCAATCGAGGAGACCTACAAGAAGTTCAGCGGTGGTAGTGGCGGCGGTGGTGGTGTCATGGACACAGCGGGGAACCTCTCCTCTCCACTGGGAGCCTACCGGCAGCCGCAGGCGGGCCAGGCCGGCATGCAGCAGCACGCCATGGGCCACAACGCCGCGGCCGCGGCCGTGGCGACCACCTACCACCACATGCCGCACCACGCCGGCATCTCGCAGTTCTCGGCGCACGGCGCGATGGGGGGATACTGCAACGGCAGCCTGGGCAACATGGGAGACCTGCCGTCCTACCAGGAAACTATGAGGAATAGCGCCGCGGCCACGGGATGGTACAGCGCCAACCCCGACCCCAGATACTCCACAAGTAAGAAGAGGCTTTCATTTTATGTCGCGCATTGTTTTATTTGTTTTGTTTTGAAAATTCTCAAATGTATAGGGGTTTGAAGAAGGCACAAAAATGATCAAATAATCAAATAATGGCCTCGTATAGTCACTTTATGTCTAATTATTTTTAACGTTGCAAAGATGTTATATTTATTGATGCAATGTGCCATAAGAAAGTTAAACAGTTAAACTCTGTTTATTCAAAATACAGTAATTCACAGCAGTATAGGCTAAGTTGTAGCATCTTTGACAAAAGATTATAATGTCATAGGAAATTATTATTATTGTTAGGCCTATTATTATTATTATTAGCCTATTATTAATATTATTATTATGCAATAATAATAATAATAAGCGTACATTATCATGTACTTTATGGAGGGGGAGTATACTCATTATCAGGCCAAAAATGTTATATAACACCATGCCGTCTTCAGGCAAAAACTAATAATAATAAATAAATAAAATCCCATAATATTTCTGCTGATTGAACACACGTGTATGTATATATATTTTTAAGTTTCTAGATTCATGGGACCTTCCACAGGTATGAACATGGGCGGGATGGGCGGCCTGGCGGGCATGGCGGGGGACCACGGCTCCAAGGGCTCCATGGTGCCGGCTCCGCTGCTGCACGCCGCGCCGCGCAGGAAGCGCCGCGTGCTCTTCTCGCAGGCCCAGGTGTACGAGCTGGAGCGGCGCTTCAAGCAGCAGAAGTACCTGTCCGCGCCGGAGCGCGAGCACCTGGCCAGCATGATCCACCTGACGCCCACGCAGGTGAAGATCTGGTTCCAGAACCACCGCTACAAGATGAAGCGGCAGGCCAAGGACAAGGCGGCGCAGCAGCTGCAGCAGCAGGACGGCGGCAACAACATGCAGTCACAGTGCCAGCAGCAGAACCAGTCCCCGAGGCGCGTGGCCGTGCCGGTGCTGGTCAAGGACGGTAAGCCGTGTCAGAATGGCTCCAACACGCCGACGCCCAGCCAACAACAACAACAACAACAACAACAACAACAACAACAACAACAACAGCAGCAGCAGCAGCAGAACGGGGTCGTTCTGCAGCAGCAAGGGGCCTCCTCTAACGTCATCAACGCGCATCAGAACCAGCAGCAGGTGGTTTTGGGCCAGGACCTTGACGACATGTCGCCCAGTCCGCCATCCCTGCACAGCCAGCTCAACATGGCACAGATAGACACGTCGGCCGTAGATTACACCTCCAACATGGTCAGCTCGAACCTCCTATACGGCAGAACGTGGTAGGAATTAACTACAGTATAATCTACAGTACTGTTTTTTGATTATTATTTTTTTGTTTTGTTATGAACCTGCTGACGGATCATGAGCCCCCCCCCCCCCATGCGAAGAAATTAACCGTGATGAATGATGATGAAACTATATCACGTTTTGGCTGACGTTATCACGCCGAGAAAATGGAGCATCTTTTTTTCCGTGATGGCCGCGGGCGCGCAGAGCGCGCACAGAACGCACGAGGCCGGGGCCACATTTTCTTGACATGTCTGACAGAGACAGAGAGATGGAGAGAGAGAGAGAAGGGGGGGGGGGGGGGGGGGGGGGCGACTGGGACTCTATTTTTTGAATTTCACGAAATGGCTGCCCTTGAAAAAAGCAGTTGTGTTTTTTTGTTTTTTTTTGTCTCTGGACCTTTTGTAATCAATGTTTATGATGGACTTCCTTTACGATGTTTTAAATGTAGAACTATTGTGGGACGCTCTTTCCACTTAGGAATTGAATTAATGGAGGTTTGATGTTGGTATCAGGTTTTGAAGTCCTCAAGGTATATAAATATATATACTAATGCCACACCACTCTTTTGGCGGGGGTGGGGGTAAACGTGATATTTTATCCTATTAATATTGTAAACTAATGTATTCATTTTAGACTGAAAGAAAGTATGGTTACTGTATATTTGGCTAACACACACACACACACACACACACACACACACACACACACACACGAGGAGGATGCGTTTCAACTGTATAATCGTATTACGTCCACTTTATTATTGCTTTCTTTTATTCTTTTGTAAGTTTAAAAAAAAAAACGAACAAATGCGTGATGGCTGCTGTAGGCCTATATATGTTTCGAACCCAACTGAACGTTAACAATAAATAACTTGAAGTGTACATACGAGCTAGTCTTGAGGAATTAATTTATAGAGAATCTGTCTTGTCTGGAGTGGATTTCAATTATGTTTTGATTTAGGACAAATTGATTTGGAAGACAGGGTCGATGAGGTCTGTTTTGGCATAACTCACATGAAGTGGTGTTGGCTGAATTGTCTGTAAACAATGGACGCATCATGGCTATATAAGCTTACAATCTATACTGGACTATATGACGCACATACTATAACTTTAAAAACGCAAATAGAATTAACACGTTTTTTCTTTAATGAATTGGTTCGTATCTATTTTCTTTTCTTTTCTATTTGAACAAACTCTGGAACATATAGTTATGATTTTTAAATGGTTGAATTCAAGGTTTTACAAACTACTTGATGAATGAATTCGTTGCAATTATTTATGATTAGTTGATATGATAATAATTCCAGAGTATATGTGGAGGAAGAGCCTATAAACATACGTCATAATATAATGACGTAGAAGAGTCTTCGATAGGCCTAATACAGTAATACTATTGACATTATTAACAAAAAAGAACCATGATCATTGTTGTGTGCATGTTCCCTATATTGTTGAGGCCCAAACTGTTGCCTGCTAGCGAGTTTGTTTTCAATACATTTATCGTCTCCCAGCCAGTTCTGAATGAGGTTTAAAAAAATAATTTGAACGCAATACCCTGAAACCAAAATGGCTATAGATACAATAATTTAAATAAATGAATACAAATGTACAACACTTCAACTATCGATCCCAAATAACAATCATGTCTTACCTAAATTAAAATGTAGTATACAATATGGCAAAATTATGTTCTTTATTTGTCATTACTGTAACATTTGGAATTATTCCACTGTCATATACTTTTCAGCTGTTTTCAATCTTTCTATCTTTCAATCTTTCTTTCATAAAATTTTAGAAGTTATAAAGGCCCCAAAATACAACCAACACACAACATTGATCATGTGAAAAAGGTTTTTTACTTTAAATGTAATATGTTGTATTAATGCTAGAGGAACTACAGTTGAACTAAAACATATAGGCTTCAGCATATTGTCAAATTAAGTAGACTGAACAAAAGTGCTATTATCTAAAGATAAGCTATATGGAAATTCTTTGCATTTTATTTGTTTGTGATGTAGTCCGATGCAATATGACGTAAATGATAGACAGCAATGGCCTGCACGAGACACACGCACGCACGCATATATGCGCGCGCGCGCACACACACACACACACACACACACACACACACACACACACGCACACAAACCTCAATATCTTTGGAAGATGTATGAGTGATTTGTGAAAACAAACTTCAAAGTGTTTTAAGTCTATAAGGTCACCATTTATAAACAGAGGACCACCCCCCCCACACACACGCGCGCGCACACACACACACACACACACACACACACACACACACACACACACACACACACACACACACGCACATGTACACACTAGAAATAGCATAAATACTATTCTATTTCCTAGAGTCATTTAAACACGTTTGAAAATGACTTCCCATCTCCTTCGTTGATGATAACCTGCGATGCATCATCAGCTGCTCGTGATGATGCGGTGGTGGTGCTGCTGCTGGTGGTGGTGGTGGTGGTGGTGGTGGTGGTGATGATGATGATGGCTATATCACACCCGCGTCTCAATGGAGACCTTGGAGAGGATTCATTTCCAGGTCCTCCACGCAACCTGCCAGTGTGCAGCTGTATGGATATGTGCGCTATAGTAGTATCATCACCCCGCGCTCTTCAAAGGACGCGCCGGAGCCAATATACACCTGACATTTGGAATTGGTCTCAACGACACTGTCATACATGCATGCATGCATGCAGGCAACCCCACTGTGTCTGTGTGAGAAGAGAAGAGAATGGACTTCCATAAGAGTATTAAAAAAAAGAGAGACGCATTCCTCAGTGTAGGATGATGATTGTCTCTGTTTTGTCACGGGGAGGAGGAGGGGGGGGTGGTGGGAGTATGAATGAATGAATGAATAGAAGCCGCCCCGGCCAAGCTTTTGATGATGGACGACATGGAACCAAAGTGGAGGTGAACCCGTTTCTCCGTTCAATAGGTGTAGTTACATGGACCACTAATAGACCGCGCTGCATGGTAATCATTGGCCATTGTGCCTGTTGCTTCTCCAGATTTATTGAGGTGCACCTCCATTTGTGGGAGCGTCGCCCCCCCCCCCCCCCGTGTGTGTGTGTGTGTGTTAGTGTGTTTGTGCGTGTGCGTGCATGTGTACGTGTAAATTGGCGAGACTGCATGTGCTCATCTTTGTGTGGTCTTACTCTTAGCACTATAGCGAGTTGTGCGTCTCATGGATGCTATACGTTATTGCTGCTATATGTTGCCTGATATAGCCTATATATATTATTGTTTATTATTGATTTATACTTTATACTAGTTATCATGGATTTAAAGCAGGAATGTGATTATGTGAGACCATCGCCAAGGCAGTTTGCTTCGTGGAAAAATAGAACACACACACACACACACACACACACACACACACACACACACACAGTCACACACAGTCACACACACACGCCAATAAAAAAAAAGCAGGCTCAATGTTTTCCCTCCTTTCACTCATTCAATGCCACTATGTGCTGCAGGTATATCGAGGCATAAAACAGCACAATGTTCTATTTCCCCGGCTGTAAAGACTTTCTTTCTCCTCAGGTAATTGCAGGCTGTGGATGTAGAATATGCGGTACCGAGTCATTTGAATGTAGCGAGGGGCCTTGCTTCTTTCTCTGCCCCCCCCCCCCCCCCCCCCCCTATGCCCCCCCCCCCCTTCCCCCCATTTTTTGTACTTAATATGTCAGAAGGTCTGATCGCAGAGAAACCTTTTCAAGTCCCATTGATGTGTTCCTCAATTGACCATGGCAACCTCCCGAGTGCTAATTGGCCGGGGCTTAACATCATTGGATGCACAGGGGTATACGGAATATATCGTCCGGCTGAAACCTCATATATCTCCGTATTCTGTAACTTTTTGTACTCATTTAGTAAATTAACTTAATTGCATATACTACAGCGTCACACAAAAACATCAAAAGTAGCAGATCCACACGAGCTCGAAACGCGAAAGCGTGAGTTTGAGTTTGCTGTAATACTTTTGCTATATTTTTTAATTTGAATACTGAAAAGTAACAGTCTTGTATATACACATGTCCGGGTTTGGCACCGCTGTGTAAGATGATCTCGAGACAGATTTTTTAAATTATAAATTGAGTTAATACAAATAAAACTAAATAAATAAAATGATAAACTAATTTGATTAAATTAAAGGCATGACATCACTATCGCAGAAAATTATATTTTTTTTGGTGGGGGGGGGGGGGGGGGGAGTGGCGTAATGTTTCTTAATATTGGCCTCAACTCAACATATTTTCTGCAAGTGCAGTCGAGTGATAACATTAAGAGATACCAAGAAATGTCAATAACTCGGATCGCCTGCTGAATTGAACTTGTCAAGGACTCATTTTAACAAACTTTATTCTCGCTCTCCTGAAGCGAGTGCCCAGCAATTCAAAAAGGTGCAGAACCATTCTGCCTCCCTCTCTTAAAATTCTTTGCTTTCACCATGCAGAGACGTCCCCTGCACATATTAATTTGCAAAAGGATGCTTTGAGAGTTGACAAGTTGTGAGAGAGATTATAATTGGTGTATTCAATGCCTTCCTATTCTGGCGAGGAATTCAGTTTGACAGAATGTATTGCAATAGAAGGTGTTTGGGTTTGTATAGGGTATCGTATGTGCAGCTTGGCAGAGATTTTACCCTGGGAAGCAAAAAGGAGAAAAAAAAAAGTTTTCTAATTCCAGTCATTTTCAGATGGAAAGAAATACCCTGCAAATAACCACCTTCCTATACAGAGTGAAAAACATTTCAAGGAGGTCAAAGGCCTCTGAAAGCAATTCTCACTCTAATAGATTTCCATGAAATTAAATAAATGAAAGCACATTTTGCCATCGCCTTGGTTTAAAGATAACATGAATACACATACACATTCTCTCTCTCTGTCTCTCTGTCTCTCTCTCTCTCTCTCTCTCACACACACACACACACACACACACACACACACACACACACACTTTGCGCGCGTGCACGCAAACACGCACACGCAATCATATGCTATTCCAGGGCTTTAACTGACTAATTCCATTGCTTGCTATGAATACCATTTCAGCAATATGTGGCATTGTGGAGCCAAGCAACCTATTGAAGACTATTCTATGTTACCACTAGACGGGGGACAGAAAGGAGAGAGAGCTGAGGATGGGGAAGCTGTGAGTTAGGGTGTGTGTGTGTGTGTGTGTGTGTGTGTGTGTGTGGGGGGGGGGGGGTGTTATGGAGGGGTGGGCAGCATCCCTTATTAGAAAACCATGTCACATTCTCTCCAGTGCAGGACGGGGAGACTCGCCGCACACAGCCAGTAATCCCTCCTCCAGGTCCCGGCGGTGCATGTCATTCAGTGCTGCCCATGTAAGCAGTTAGAGAAACTGTTTTCAGTCCCCACTAATAACTACTGACCTCCGGTGACACGGGCCCACAATGGGTTTGTCGGTCCTGAAACGCACAACCAAAGAAGCTGATTAGGAACTCAAGAGGTTTGAAGCAAGAATCAATGGCGGCTCTGTCCCCGGCGCTGTGCTTCCAGCATGGCGTTGATAATTGTGGGACCTCCATTAGTTATGCCTCATTAAGTCCTGCACACCCCCTCCTCTCCCCCCCAGCCCCTGCACCCCAACCCCCCCACCCCCATGCTTTCCCCCAAAGGAAAATTTGTTTAGCCAAGTCTAAAGTCTATTACAGCCCCTGCTGCTGGTACTGCGGTTAGATCCACAGACAGTCAGAAGAGGTGGAGGCATTCTGTGTTGCACTGTAACAGATCTACTGATGCAGCTTATCTTTCTGACACACAACATATACAAACTAACAGTATATGGCATTTGAATAGCATTGCTCGCTTTATGTATAGGGTAGTGGCTGGCAACTGTATGATACAAAAAAGATGGGTTCAAGTTAAATCAGAGCAATCTGACGCTTTGAGATATTGCATTCTCATTATGTCTTTGCATTTTCTGAAAAATGTTGTCTCAGGGGAGGGAGGGCTCCTGTTTGTTTCAGGGGAGGCGTCTTGTGTCTCGTGTAGTGTCTGCCGTATAGCGACATCGTTCCATCTGCCCGCCGGGCGTCTACTTGATCCGTCATCATCATAATCTTCATAAAAAATAAACAAAACTGTAGTAACGTAGCCCCAAGATGTTCCCTCAGTCCCATATGCTCATTCTTTAGCTCATACAAAAGCTGTAACGAACCAATTTACAGTTTGCACTAAATCATTATATTCCTGGGTGATCAGACCTTTTATTGTGAAACTTACATGTTTTTTAGGTCGTTTTCCTGTTATTTTTGTGTGTTGAGCCAAATACTTTTATTTCGAAGTTTTGTATGACTTATCATTTACCTGTGCGACCGACCCAGAGAGGAAGCGTGACGTCATAGCATGCGCGACGCAAAAAGGATTACATAATCCGAGAGAAAGACGAAGACTCGGTGTTGCTGCTTGTGTACAAAGCATACCGCGCTTTTTATGATTAGTCTTTTAAGACTTTCAGTATAGTTTTAGCCACCCCCCGAAGAGGCATAAGGTTAGTAACCACGGACTGTGTTTGCTATGTTAGAATGTTAACACGTTTTGTGGGGGGGTTTGGGAGAAAAGATTGTTACAAGTGTATGGCTTGTGTTGTTTACATCCTCGTCAACTATGGTTATGGTAGTTTGAAGTTAAGAAACGTATTTCTACAACTAAGTATATGGTGTTAAGTATGGATAATGTACTAAACTATAACTAAGCCAGAGTTTAATTTGCTATTTTTTGTGTTATGTTTGCAAAGGAATTGGTAATTGTTTCGGACGAAGTATTTCATGTCCTTTACATTTAAAAAGGGTTAAAAGAGGCTATTTCGTTACTTTATTGGAGTTAAAAGGTGTTATACATAAAGATAATTGTCTCCAGAATGGAAGATGGTAAAATCAAAATGTCTTTTTTTAATTGGAGTGGACAAATGTAGCTTTCTTTTGAGGTATGCGGTGTGCTTCTCGCTATAAGAGAACATTTACTGTCGGCCTAGAAAAAGTGTGCTCGTCCAATGCTATCCTCGTAGCATACAGGGTAATCAGTTTGCGGGAGTTGTTAGCAAGCTATGTGTTAATGGTGTATAGATTCTTGTAAATGAAGTAATGCAGATGTTTAACAAAATTAAGAATAATGTAACTCATGAGTGTAAATTTAAACTTTTTCAATTTACACTCTCAAGCGTTAAAGATCTATGGGTCCATTTGCTTACCAACTCTGTCTCCATCATGGTGGTTGAGAACCACTGGACACGAACTGGTCCACTTGCACCGCTTATTTATTTATTTCTCCACCACATAGCCGGTATAACCAAGCTCATAACACAACACTTACTGTGAGCTTGTAGATTTGTTTGAGTTTGTGTTCTGAAATGTATAGAGTAGACATTTGAATGGAGGAAGAATCACAGAATCAGGATCAACTTTATTGTCACATCACAGGTTTATACAGGTGTGTGACGGTTGTGACCGTGGGTGAACATCACAGGTTTATACAGGTGTGTGACAGTGGTTTATACAGGTTTATACAGGTGTGTGACAGTGGTTTATACAGGTTTATACGGTGTGTGACAGTGTGGGAAATTCAGCTCCATCGTATTTGTTTTTGTCATCATTGATCTGGCATTCTATAGCAGTCAGAATAGTGTTTATAGTTTTAATGTACGGCTATTCTACTGTTAGACGGATGACAGGTTCTTAGTTTACTAATGATCCTATAGATGACTATTTCTATGCATTTGATGCATTACCATGGCGTGAATGTTCTGGCTGTAAATCGCTCTGGATGAAGAGCGCCTATAGCTAAATGCCATGTAAATCGAAATTGTTATTTCCAACAAGGGGTGGCAAGGGTAAGAGGGAGGAAGATCAATGAAAAATAACAGCAGTATATCTCTATAACATATTGACACATAGTATAGCTTGCTGAGGCAGAGTTCCTCCTTGTCTGTCATGATACCTCTTTACTCTAAAACCAGTCCATGGGTTGCCTGCTGCAGCCCAGCGTTGCCACGGTAATGACCAGCTGCGAGGCTGAGGATTATTTTGTTAATTAATAGGTCCAGGGTTGGAGAGCAGTTCATTGAAGAAGGCCATATAGATATGAACTGTGTGTGTGTGTGTGTGTGTGTGTGTGTGTGTGTGTGTGTGTGTGTGTGTGTGTGTGTGTGTGTGTGAGTGCACGCATGGTTGCCATTCAAAAATACTCAATATTTTGTAATCTGTAGTATCATTCAAAAGACAGTAAAACACACACACACACACACACTTCATATCATATCTTCTTCAATGAACTGCTCTCCAAGCCACTGAAGCCAGGAATTTCAAATGCCCCGGAAAACAAGAATTTGTTTTCGTTTTCACTCAAGGGAAGAAAACGATCGGGAGCAAAAAACGTCGCTCACATTCTAAAGCAGATAATTTCATGTAAATCGTTTCTTATTACCATCTTTCAGGTTATCCTTACACAATTCAACGATAATTATCAGGCCTCCATCAGTCATCAGCCGAAATAGCAGATCTACACAGTTGCGTATAGTGACAGGACAAGAGTTCTTTAAAATTCTATACTTTTGAGTTTGTAAAAGATCACAGTGAGATGAAAAACGATGGCAGCTCTGTTTAGTTGAAGTAGGAACTCCTTTATTTAATATTCTTTTAAACAGTATGTGTCGTCAATAGTGTATTTAATGATAAAGAATGTTATTAATTCCGTATTGGTTCAGGAATGTTTATGTGGCCAGAAGGTGAAAACATAAACGGTATATATGGTGTAGTTAATGATAAAGAATGATATTATTTTAAATTAACTCTATTCCTAACAATCGGTTTCTGGAACTTTAATATGTGGCAAAAACTAAAATAGAGTTAAAAAAATTCAATTTCTGTCCCAAACTGAACAAATGAAGACCATTTTGCTTTCAAGCCCTCGAAAGCAAATGCTAATGGTCTAATGGGGGCAGAAAATCCATCAGCAAACACACGAACACAGAAACACTTCACAAAAGGACGACAGAACCCTAACACTACCACTCAATGCCAGTGTCTGTCAAATTAAGCCAAGGAAGATTTAATCATTTCTCCAAATATGACATTCGATAATCTCCCCTCTCCAATACACTCAGGGGTTTCAATGCGGCTGGTCCAGGGGGCCAAAGAGCCAAAGAAGACCACCCACTTTCTTTTCAATTATCATCTTGCGCGGCAACCTGTCTCCTCTCTCCAGCATTCACCGGGAGACACTGACCGCTCTCCAGGGGGAATTACAATTAAGACTTCTGTTGTCCCTCAAATAAACTTCCAGACTGTATAGCTGACAATTTGAACTGTGTGTAGAGCATGTGACCTTAAGTGCAAACAGGATTACGTTCCAAATCCCATGTTCCTTTTCTCTGGGCCCACTTTAAGTTGCTGTGGTCAGGGGTTCTGGGCTCGGTGGCAGGCTGCCGCTCAACGAAACGCCTGGCTTTTGTCTGATGCTGAATCCCACACAATCCTGGGTGGAAACATACAAATTACTTTTGCAGCTCGGTGAGTATAGCCAGAATTCAGCATGTTCATCAACAGGCGCACACACACACACACACACACACACACACACACACACACTCTAGCATCAACATATTTCTCTCGCCTTGAATCTTTTAGTGGGCAAACATTCGTCTTTTGCCTCTCCTCATCATCTGTGTTCATTACAACCTCATCAATACCAATAACCATCACAAAGGATCTGTCTTGGGATACCAATTAGAACACAACCCACAGCCCACGTGAGATAAAGGCTGTGCGTCTCAGATGGCGGCCATATTGGCTGGTGAATCGGCTTCAAGTGTTTATTTGCCCTGCTTCAACCAGCTGGACGTACGAACGCACAGAAAGGAGACGTTGACTCCACCCCGCGGGGGGGGGGGGGGGGGGGGGGGGGGGGGGCGCCGTGGGCGCCGTGGCGCCGCTAAAGAGACATGGAACTCTTTTTCCACAATGCAGCACGTCCAATCAAATAACCCCCCCACCACCCACCCAAACCCCTTTGTGGTGGCGGTGAGTGGGTCTGGTTGGGGGGTGGTCGGGGGGGGCAGCCCCTCCTTTCACTGCTGTCCTGTCTGTTGTTTGTCTGTCTGTCCGGCCAGCCACACTTCACAGCTAATTAGTGGTCAGATCCACTGGCCCCTAATCAGCAGGACATGTTAAAACTGCCCTAATCCTGTCTTTGTGTCAGTGCTGCCCCCCACCAACCCTCAACCCCTCCAATAGAACCCTCAGTTGGTCTATATATCGATTAGGCAGTATTTTGGTGGTTAATGAACACACCTGTCCTGAGTACAGATCCAGAAAACATCACACACTGTCATACAATCCTGGTACTATCGTACATTATAATGCAGTTAAAATGTAACTTAAAACTGACAAACCACCTTGAATTCATATAATAGCATATAGCGTATATTCTTTTTTGTCTTTTGTCTTTTTTGATAGATACAAGTGAAGATGGACAGGAAAAGAGGGAGGGAGAGACGGGGAGACACATGCAGCAAAGGTCGTCATGAACGGGACTCGAACACGTGTCGTGCTGTCAGGCCAGAGCCCTATATGTGGCATGCGCCTGGACCACTAGGCCAGCGGGCGCCCACAGCATATATTTTCAAGTCGTAAGGAATTCACCATTAACTAGCCTGGTGTTAAATGGATAGTTCCCAGTAAAGTTATAACTGCAGATAAAAAATATAACTAATTCTCCACAAATTCTCCACTTTGACCGGAACCACATAGGCATGTACATACCTGTATGTGTATAAGCTATGTCCACTGTCCACACGTAAAATAAATAAATAGAACAAGCCATTTAAATAGCTATTATAGTGTTCAAAAACTAGCCGACATGAGAGTGAGGAATATATAAAAAAAACAATGGTTCTAAATATAAATGGAAAATAGCATTGATTATAAACTATGACTACAAATTACAGCGTGAATGATGCAGGCAGAGGCAGTCAAATCTATTAGGTTGTGACTACAGTGATTAGCTACAGTTGGTTATACTGTATCACCGTTTTGGATAGCCGTGAAAGGTTGTGTGGCTTAAAGAGAGAAATCTGACGGAACAAATGTGTCTGAGCCAAATCTGCGTGTGTCTGTGCAGCTATTCCATTCTCCAGTCAACACCTACTCTTCTTGACCAATGATATAGGCAATCAGTGCTAATTTGCTCCCCCTGTGTCTAAATGATGGACAGACTACTTAGAAAAACGAGGTGGTCAGCATAGTATGGCTGAATTTTAAAACAAGTACCGAGCTGCAGAGAATGGATTAGGTAATTACCATACTTTTCTGCACTATAAGGCCATAAATTAAAATCTCCAACAACTTCTCAAGTGACAACTCATCTAATCAGGAGAACAATCATGGCGGGGCCTTGCTGTTTACTGATTGCTCTAATCAGAAATGGCTTCTTCAGAACGCAGCTAATTGGCCAGTTTACTCACGGAACAGGGATGGCAGACGTGGAGGGGCTTCTGTCGTGATTTGAGGGACCCAAATATCCCCCATTTGCATTGAGTGCCACCAGAATGCACTTGACTCCCACAAGTTATCAGCAAACCAGACAATTATTCATCAGGCACAAATTGGAACATCAAAGTCAAATCAGAGAATTACCGCCATATAGGAAAGACCCCAATGGAAAGGTAGCCTTTGATTGACCGCAATGCCCTTCGTCTGTGTGGGTGACTGGCTGGCTGGGTGACAAGAAGTTGTATACCTTCCACCACGCAGCAGACCGGGTGCCAACGACTGACTGGGTGACAACAAGTTGTACCTCAGAATGTCCCGGGTTCAATTCCTGCCGGGGCCGCCCGCTGTGGCCGTGTTCTCTCCTCCACGTCATCAGCGAGTGCCCTAGGTGGTTTGGCGAAAGGGCCTTTCTGTGTGGAGTTGACTTGTTCTCCCAGTGTCCCTATAGGCCACGGGTAAGTACCCTCACAAAGAAATGCAGTAATGCTGGTCTCTATACTGCCTCCCCCTGGTCAGCCGGGGCACCTGATGGAGGGGAAATGAACTGGTTGGAATAATGTGTTCCTTCCACATGCTACGGCCTACTAGGGAAACTACCCCCTGTCAGGTGATAAGAAGCGGCCTGCTCACTCCTCATGCATTGATGGAAGCATGAGCTCAGTTCGGGGCTCTTCCCAGGTTGGAAGAGGGAGAGTAGCACCCAGGATTACAGTTTAGGCACTGGCACCAGGCGGGGAAAAAAATGGGTTTCAAAATCACAGGCTAAAATAAATAAACTAGAAATGATTGTTCCTGAAGAAACAATGTGGGCTCGCTGCAAGCTCAAACAAATGTAGTATATATGAACCGTGGTTCATAGATCAAGGTGTCGGAGCGCCCAATTGGCCATGGCCATTGATAATGCATTGGGCACTTGACGTTATATACTGTATTTTGAAAACTGAAAATTATTATTATATATATTATATATATATATATACTTATATATATACTTATATATTATATAAGTAATAATCTCAAGCGTGCATGTCCACAGTAACCTTTTAAACTGTGAATTCTCTGTGAAAGTATGAAAGAATTAGGGATGGTTCAAAGTTTTAAAAGTAACAAATCTAAAAAAGGACAAAAAATGTCAAAGTAAAATGTTCAGGCCTGTGTGTCCACAGTAAGGTGGTGTTTTTAAATTGTGAATCGAGTCTCCAGGTGAATGTATGAAGAAGTTGTCTTTGACTTCCATTATCATTTTAAAAGTAAGATATTTCTAAAACTACAAAACATTTCAAATACTCAAGAGATTCCGCACAGTTCCACGGCAAGCTGAACATGTCAGAGTTTCTAATAATACGTGAAAGCAGGTAGGAGTAGTTGGGTGCCAAGGTTTTCTTCTTAAGATAATATATTGGTCTCGGTGCTGTTGCACTGAGCCCACAATAATTAAATAATAAAAAATAACATCTGAGGGGCCAGAAGATGTTGCCTAACCTGTCACTGTGTTACCACCTGGGAGGGAGAATGTGTGGATGTGATGAATGAACGCCACTGCAGTAGAAAGGCTATATGGAGAGACAAAATAATGTTTGGACAGTAAACCCGTTGAAAAGTAGTGTGGCATTTTATTCTAGCAGATGATCATAGGTAAACCAAGAACCTATCATCAGTCTAATCAACAGTAGAATATATATAAAAATATACATATCAATCTGTACATTGAAACTCAAACTATATCCACTACTATAGACTATAAGATGGCAGGTCAACAATGATCTGGCATCCGTCTACATAACATGCTATTTACATTCTGGTGATTTGAGTTATGTTGTCATATTGATGAAGGTATTATTGTGCTGACCCTGTCTGCCTGTCATGGCTGATATTTTGCAGGTACTGGGCGTAGGGGGTGTGGCAGAGGGTCATTAGCAAACACACCTGTTCTCATCAGAAACACACCATCTCATCATTAGGGTAAGGTCGCTTCTCTTATTTTGAAAATAATTTGAAATATACTTTTGAAACAACACAACAACACATCTTGTATGGAGGTCCCTGGCACAACATATTTTCAGATGGAGGTCCGTGGACAATTACATATTAATCTGGGGGTCCTTGACGTGAAGAAATGTGGAAACCACTGGTTTAAACAACATTAGGAAGCATGCCCAAATAAGCAACTACCATACACTTTAGAAACAAGCCCAAATAAGCAACTACACTTTAGAAACAAGACAAATTAAGGAACTACACTTAGAAACAAGCAAAAAAAAACAGCATACGATACAAGCGACATTACAGAAAAACAAGGCAAAAGTCGCTTATAATAAGCAGGCATGGCAACACTGCCGAGGACAAGTGAATAGGAAGTATGGAGGAAGTCTTCCTGTGTTTCCCCCCCAGTAAGCTAAGGTACCAGATGTTGCATTACAAGTGCTTCAGCTAGGATTTGGACGCAAACAAAATAAATATACATACTATGGTACAAAAAAAATCGGACAAGTCTGACATGCATTCAGAATGAGTGAGAATGTTTGTTTGGCTCAGCAACAGTCTCAGTCTCCCATTAATGCTCTACTGTTGGACAGTCACATAGCTAAAAGTCAAATGCCATGAATACTCTTACAAGTGATATTCGATGAGATGTTTCAGTCAAGGAAGTCTGTTAAGAGGCCATACATGAGGTATAGCCTATATGGCCGCACAATCAATTGCCACATTTGGAGTCTTCAAAATGGTAAGACATATATTATTATTATTATTATTCATTGATGTTTGTTGCTGCTGCTGCCCTACTGCTGTGCAGAACCTGCATGGTGCTGGCAGCAGAAACTGCTTTTCTATGGACATTTCTTGGACATTGTTCACGTTGGAATTTACCTGCTTGTCGTGCTTGACTGCACTCACTCACTTGACTGTACTCACTTACACCTTTCCACCCATGCACTCACTCTGCTGATAAATAATATGGACTATACACGTCATTGTTGATTGTTCTTCCTTAATAAATATGGTGTTAGTTGACTTGGGGCTCGGTCGCCTGTACAAATTGTATTTGTTTGAGGCTCTCTTATGTATATAGGAGCTGTCTTAAGCTTGGCTTTTGTGGAGTTTGTAGCTTGTAGGTAAGGTAGTAGCCGCAATTTGCAACACTAGATTTTTAAATGAAAACATTTAGTGTTGCAAATTGCGGCTAGGTGTGTGTGTGTGTGTGTGTGTGTGTGTGTGTGTGTGTGTGTGTGTGTGTGTGCCTGCGTGGCTGCCCTTCTCCTCAAAATATGGATGCATTGCTGGGGTTCAAGTGGCTAAGTGAAAACTTAAAAAGTCCTTAAGGAAACAAAGCATGCCGTGATGCCGGTCTGGATCTTTATAGTATACGAATATACGGTTTGTGTTCTGAAATCGACACATTGCAATGGCGGCGTGGAGAGTTCCTCCTTGTCTGTCATGATACCTCTTTACTCTAAAACCAGTCCATGGGTTGCCTGCCGCAGCCCAGCGTTGCCACGGTAATGACCAGCTGCGAGGCTGAGGATTATTTTGTTAATTAATAGGTCCAGGGTTGGAGAGCAGTTCATTGAAGAAGGCCATATAGTGTGTGTGTGTGTGTGTGTGTGTGTGTGTGTGTGCTGGGTGAAGTGAAAGTATTTGTATATATGCCGTTACTTGGAGCATTTCCATTATATGCCACTTCATATACTTCCATTCCACTCCACAGTTCAGATGTTTATGAGTTGTTAACAGCTCCAACACATAGTCTGGCACTGGCTTAACAGCACTGGGCATCACTGTAGACTAGGCACTGTCACTTAATTAATCCATGACCGGTCCATATACAAGTGTCTCACCTAAACCTTATTTACATTCCTCTCCTGCTCATCAATGTATAATGGACATTTTACAATCCAGGCATTCACCAGACAGTCTTTTAATCCAGTGCGACATACAGTATAGCCTAAGTGAGGTTGAATTAAAGGTAATGCATCATAGAAATTGCATTCTAGGATCATGGTTACACCAAGAACCTATCATCAGTCTAACAAAAACATCAATAATCTGGTACATTAAAACTACATTCACTATAGCAGTGGTGCACAAAGTGGGGTCCGGGGGACCCCCAGGGGTCCTTGAGGGAGTTCCAGGGTCCCCAGCTAAATGATAGTTTGGAACCAAATGGACCCTCATGGTTCTGTAACTCTGAGAGTGTACACATGGAACCAAATGGTGTACAATGGACCAAAGGGTCAACAGTTAAATGAACATTGATTTTACAATATAAATTGGGGTCCCGGAATGCCATTAAATGGGGGTCCGCCTAATGCATGTCAAACTGTGAGTCCTTGAAATTGAACGGGTTACTCTCTGCTAGTAGCCGTAACAATCTTATCTTATGGGGGTCCCTGCATGGCATATACTTTCAAATGCGGGTCCGCTGGCTAATTAGTTTCAATTTGGGTGTCCTTGACATGAAAAAGTTTGGGAACCACTGCACCATAGGACGCCAGGTGTACAAATGAGCCTGGCATCTGTCTGCATGCACATGCTCCCTCTAAATTACACCTCAGCCTTTACATAAGCCTGCAAGCTGGTATAGTCAAGGCTAGTACAAGTGCTACGATCACATTCCATTTCAGCATTACATTCCGCCATAAAATGCATTCATTAGCAGACTCTGTAACGTTATAATTGCACACGCAGCCTCTCTCACACACAGCCGATACAGTCCAAGGTTGTTGTCACAGCTTGCCTGTCAAATATCCATCGGCATTCCTGATCCAATATTCCAATATTGAATTAATTGAATTATAGGAGGCCACGGCAAAACTATATTTATAAAGTAGGCCTGTAGAATTTACTTAAGTCTACTGTACTTTTTTTTAGGTTAATTTTGAGGTTTTGGAGTCGGACTTTACTTGAGTAAAAAAGGGTCCATTTGGTTACATTTGTGTACACTCTGAGTTAAGGGGGTCCTTGCAAAGTAAAACGTTTGAGAACTACTAGCACTAGTGGACTCATAATCATAGTAAATAGTGTCCTACAGTATTCTGAAGAAAACTTGGAGACGTGACATTCAGTAATTGGGTGTTATTATCAAAATAAGGACATTATAATGGTGTGTATAAAACAGAAAATAATTGCCACGGACAATGACAAGTCTTTGACCACAGACATAATGATGACCCCCGGTTATATTTCACATCACAGGTTTCCAGGTGTAAACCTATGACACGTGTACGCACACGGCCCATATAAGAGATATAAATGAGTATACAGAGGGCGCCCGCCTGGGATTCAGAATGTCCCTGGCTGGGTCACCCTGTGTCTGCCCAGTCTGTGTCTACTCTGCCCAGTCTGTCTGCCCAGTCTGTGTCTACTCTGCCCAGTCTGTGTCTACTCTGCCCAGTCTGTGTCTACTCTGTCCAGTCTGTGTCTACTCTGTCCAGTCTGTGTCTACTCTGTCCAGTCTGTGTCTACTCTGCCCAGTCTGTCTGCCCAGTCTGTGTCTACTCTGCCCAGTCTGTGTCTACTCTGCCCAGTCTGTGTCTACTCTGCCCAGTCTGTCTGCCCAGTCTGTGTCTACTCTGCCCAGTCTGTCATGTTACCCGTCTGTCTGCCCAGTCTGTGTCCCTCAGCGAAACGCCTAACTGTTACCTTGACGCTGCATAAACCCATTACAGGGATAATTAACTTTCATATTCATCTTAGCAGACATGCCCCCCTTCCAATACAAACCCAGCATTGCAACTTCAAACTCCATTCTATCCATGATAGACTGATTGAAAACACCTTAGCGGTCCAGGGTCCTTGGCTGGCAATCCAGCATGACCGTGTGTCGCGGGTTCGAGTCCCAAAAATACCTTAAAAAATGTAATAAAGAAAAGAAAAAACAGTTCTGTCGACTCATACTGTCCTCCTATAATTTGTGATGGTGGCCGTGTTTTTTCTATTACCTTTTGCATTTATCTTTTAAAAAATAAATAAAGAATACACTAAAATGCAATAATAATCTTTAATACAATTATTGAAAAAACACGTAGCCCCCCCTCACATGTTAGGAGGGCAGTATGAGTCACCAGAAGCAAGGATGGGTGTTTTTGATTAATCTAACGTGCAAGTTTATTGCAATTAAACGTCCCTTCCAGTCCACACCCAAAGTCTGTATTTTCTTCCCATAATCAATCAATCAATCAATCAATCAACTTTATTTGTTCAGACAACATAAAACACTACACTACATACAGAAGAAACACCCCTAACCCATAAAAACATCAGTTTTACATAATGTCATAGTTTCACATAATGTCAGTTTCACAGTTCCTAATGTGTCCTAATTTAAAAGCCTTTATAAGCCGGACCCTAACCATAGTCCTACTGTGGTTGTGGAATAATGGGGCAGACTAATTCATGGTCCTACTGTGGTTGTGGAATAATGGGGCAGACTAATTCATGGTCCTACTGTGGTTGTGGAATAATGGGGCAGACTAATTCATGGTCCTACTGTGGTTGTGGAATAATGGGGAAGACTAATTCATGGTCCTACTGTGGTTGTGGAATAATGGGGAAGACTAATTCATGGTCAGGCCCCCATTGTAAATGTAAAAGTGAATACTGAATTCTGTTCACAGATCTGTCTAGACGGGATGTGCAGAATCAAATAAACTATTGCACAGTGAAATATGGTTTTAAGGAAAGCATGCATCTGTGTAGCCTACATTTTTCTTTCTTTGGCTATACAAAAATAGCACAAATACAAGCTCATAACGCTTCTGCGGGTCCCTGGAACAAACAGATGGGGGGTCCGCGGCCAAATACATGCTGTATATGTGGGGCGCTCATTCGGCGTGGGGCCATGTGTGTGTACGTTAGTCTCTACTGAGCGACGGATTAAATTGAGGGAAAACGCGTATTATTCGCCCATAGAATGTGTTGACGGGAATTCTACTGTATGTGTACAGTGCTGTATAGTAGTGAACGCATTTATGTCAAAGCGGAGGACGAATGAATGCTTGGCCTTCCTGTTACTCAAGCACAGAGTGCAAGGCTTTTGAACAGAGAGCTGAAAGGCCTACACACACACACACACACACACACACACACACACACACACACACACGGCGCTATAGCTGCGTTCATGTCAGCGTTTGCATACAAAGAGGAGACGCCACGTTATTGTCCTAGGCTTGATTGGTTCTGTAGCAGAGGAAAACAAATTTCGCTTGATTCTGCATGCACGGCTTGGCACAAAAGATGTGCTTCAAAGCCAAACACGCTCATTCGCCCTCCGCCGTACAACGGGCCAGCGCGTCTTTGAATCTCACATTACTCGTCATATTGCTTTCCACAAGAGAAACAAACGGGGAGACTACATGCATTCTCATGTTTAACAGGGCTTCTGTGCACTCTTTGACAGTATAGGCTACTGTATATACTGTACGTACAACGACAAACCTTTCTATACGTTCTATCTATATCCGTGCAGAAAAGCCTTAAAGATGAGTTAATGTTATTGCATTGCTCTTCAGGAACTTGTGAACATCCACATGCTAAACACACACAGTACAGTACATGATCAGAAAGTAGATGGAAATATACAAATGTACAATTTACAATTTAGGCATTTGGCAGACGCTCTCAATCCAGAGCGACTTACAATTATGTTTGAATTATGTCAGAAATATATGCATCTACAAGTACAAACAGTCATAGTACATGTGATTGATAGAGAGAGAGAGAGAGAGAGAGAGAGCTTTTAGAACCATGCTCAAGTTCACAATATTTAATTATGTGTTTGACCCATAATTCTTAACATGCGTGGCTGAGTTCTCTTATTGAATAGCGTCTCCTTTTCAGATAAACATCACAAGTGTCACTCTCTCTGTTTGGATTGTTCTTTTCCTTTACTTGTGTATATTGTGGCTGTGGCTCTCTACTTGTCCTAAGAAGCGAGGTAATAGGTCCATCTAGAGTGGCTCAGTCATGGACAAACAGATCCAGCTGAATTGCCTCTCTGATGGTTGCCGTGATGTCAGCCACCAATGGAAACAGGCCAGCGTGTGCACTGTGTGCATTGTGTAACACGATATTGATAGCACTCATGTTGTGATGCTGGGAGGGGACAAATTCATAGGGCTAATTGTCAAAATACCTCTTTCCGCGCTCAAGCGCCGTTATACTTGAGTGCTCTCGTTTGGCCTCTTCTGCTCTGATGATACAATAAACTCCAAACAAGTTTGCAGCAGCCTCAGGAGTGATGCCTCTCATGTGTGTGCATACCTTGACTGCGGCGTGAAAGCTAAGGGGATCCATAAAGCCCTCAGCCGCGCTGCCGGCAGCTAGGTAGTTCATTGTGATTTTTTTTATTCCACCTTGCTAGTTTCAGGTTGATGTGTGTAGGTGCATGAAGTTGAGACATGAAAGCCTATAGCTGCAGGCTGACGGGAAAAGGAACAGTCTAGATGGATTTAATTTTGCTGTTGCAACTAACACAGGACCACTTTAGTTTGAGTGATAAAAAAAACATTGGATTGAAAAATGTGATCAAGAATTGCCTGATAGCTGTCGCAGAATATAAGCTGTACACAGTAAATATGTGATAGCCGTGAAACTACAGACATATGTTTTCTGTATTTGATGTGCATGTGAGCTATAATGACACACCTGCTTGCCCAAAACAAGAACACCACGTTGAAACAAAGTATAGTATAGTATAGTATATGTCATGCGGTGTTGTAGCAGAGTGGCTAACAACCTCAGCCTGACGACCTAAAAGGCCAATAATATCTCCCCCGAGCCATAGGGAATTCCCTTTGGCCTAGTGGTTAAGATTTTGGCGTTCCATGTGGGAGACCCGGGGCTCGAATGCCGCGGGCGTTACATTGGCGCCGTACGTGACCCCGATGGGAGGAGGTCAACAGGGGGGTGAGTGAGCGTAGCAGGGGGAGAGAATTCCCTTTGGCTTAGTGGTTAAGATGTTGGCTTTCCACGTGGGGGAGACTATAGGGTTCGAATCCCGGGGCGTCACACCAGCACTGATCAACAGCACCATGGTTGGGGCGAGGAGACACACAGAGTACCCACAAAGCTTAGCAGAGCAGTGACAGCTGCTTATAGCGTCATCGGGCTCACAACCTCTGAACGCCAGCGGTCGGTAAGCGGTGGCAGGCAGGCGGGCAGCGGCTCTCTCAATTTCAAAGTCGAGGCATTAGCATTTCTCCTCCATGTTAATGGCTGACCCCCCCCTATCCCCCCAGTGAGGACCAAAGAGAGGCCACGCTCTCAGACACACAGCAGACTATAGTACTGTTAATAACAGTGAATCCCCCCCCCCCCCCACCCGCTGTGTCTTCTTGGGCTAATCTGGTTTCATCACCTCTGCTTACATCTCTATTATCAACAGATTTCATCCATCAACAAGGAATTACATTATTGTCACTTCTCGTGACCCCCCCAGCTGCACTCGTGAGGATGGACGCAGGCATGCATGTGTTCGTGCGTGCGTGTGTGTGTCCTAGCCTCCTAGGACAAGGGGAGAGTGGAAGGGGTTATGAGGGTGAGGATTTCTAAATGCACCTAAAGAAAAAGTTCAGGCCTCTATTCCACAGGTCCAAACACTGACTATAGAAGCCCTTCACTCCACCCCCGAAAGAACAGTCCGGTCTCCACAGGAACAGAAAACCCTGCAGCAGCAGCAATAGCAGCTAGCTCCCTCGGATCATTTAGCATTTTATTTGTGCATTCAGGGAAAGATGCAGAGCAGGAAATCTGTGGATGTGTGGCGAGCAGGCAGAGACACGTCTCTGGTGTCTGTGCGGGAGTGCGCCATGAATAAATTTAGCTCTGTCCTCGGGAGATTGCCTTCAATCACGGAGCATAAGGTGTCAGTGCTACGGCCCTGCGTGCGTGCACGGAGCACGGAATTACCTTCCGACAGATTGCCGAGCTCGGTCTAATAGGACCAGAACGGGCTGAAGAGGACGGACCGGTAATTAGTCCAGACGAAGTTTAGGACCCGTAGCGTAGTACGGGCCGGTTTGACCGCTGAAGTTTGGTCCCTCCACTTTTCAGTGTATGTACAGTATGGCGTTGTTAGGCTTAACGCAGACGAAACATTTGTGACTAGATGTTTTTACGTCCGATTTATGCTTGCGTTTATGCGTACAGTAGGCTACAAATGACAACATGGAACGTTTGTGATGCGTTTTGAGCTGGTAAATCGGCCTTAAGGACTGTACGCACTGGGAACGTTTTATTTGTGCGATTAAATGGTGTGGAAATACTTCTTTTTAGTGTTTGTGTCATGAGTACATCCATACACAGAAGGTGAATATTAAGTGCCAATAATACAAATTGTGTGATGCAACGTGATCTTTTTTACGAAACAACGTTAAAAATAAAAACAAATTGGAAAAAACAACCCCCCCCCCTCCCCCTGCGCGCTAAAACGCTAAAGAGCTGTATGAATGAGACACGAACTATATGAATAGTTCGATTCTTTTTGTTTTGGCCCAGCCCTTCTGGCATTTTGCCAGAATTGCCAGACTGTCCAATCCGGGCCTGGAGTTATAATACCCCTTTAAGAAATTGAGCATCGAGACCCACAAGGCTTCCTTTTCTTTTTAAAGACATTTCTTATACTTTAACATGCTGTATACAAAGTATTTTGTCACATAATGCGTTTGGTTCTTTTATATTCATGCTACTATTGTGTGTACAGTGTTTACTGTATAGGAGCTTCGCGGAGTAGATTAATGTGAAAACAAAGGCACACGAGCTCAATTCAAAAACATTCTTTTTTATAATGTTGTATATGCATGCATGGATGAATAGGCTTCGTTCGGTTTATGGGAAAACCTTGACGGTGCAATGGCGGGCGTACATATAATCACCACAGCATTTCACGACCTGAATCCTATGGCGTGTGAACCCTAACATTATAGGCCACGTGATGTGCAGTATTCATTAAAGCAGAAATATGAGAAATCTCAATTTACATACAAATTTCCTTCTGCAAGCACATTTCCCTCCATGTTGAATAATCGTCGATTTCTGAGATCCAGTTAATTGACTAAACAAAGACATGACCGGTGCATTAAAGCATGTGTTTATTGCCAGCCGCTGAATCATGGCTCATGTACAATGTTTTTGCCGTAAATGGTTATTAACTGATACAGAAACCATGGGTTTATATAATGCGGGTAATCATTGCACCTCAGAATGTGTTTTCTCCCTTACACCGGGTTAAGGCATTACTGTGTTTTCAATTCCATTTAGCAGGTAACAGAAATTGATTCGTAGCCCGAGGAATATACATTTTCCCTCCCGTTGCCAGCTGCATTCTGCTCACATAATCAAGGATGAACGCTGCCTGTCTACCCAATCTACTACTTGCTCCCACAGGGAAAACTGACTTGCAACAGGAAAACCTGCATGAATACTAATTCAGCTACTTGGCTTTAACAGCTTTGGCGAGTCCATCTCATAGGAATTTGCAGAATATGGTGCCATTCCATATTAATTACCCCATCTGAGTGAGAGAGAGAGAGGTGGAGAGAGAGAGAGAGAGAGAGAGAGAGAGAGAGAGAGAGGTGGAGAGAGAGATATGGGAGCAGGGGAATATCTCTAAGCAGGGACTCTGCTCTAGCCTAAATATGGTTAATTATAATGTGATTTGAAGCATCTCCAGCAGGATTCTAGCAGCCCACAATTGGAGATTATTGCCCACAAGTCCAGTTGGTTGCTCGTGCACAAGTTACCCTTTTTGGCTTCAGGATCTGGGTCATGAACGTCTAGACGCTTGAGAGCGAGAGGAGAGTGTATGGATGGAGAGAGAGAACGGATGCAGAATGGATGCTGATGAATGATGATGAGGATGATGATAATATTAACAATACATATAGTGCTGTTAGCGGCAAATGCAAAAAGCAACAGGCGCAAGAAGCCATAAAAAACATAATAGATTGAGCTTGAGAAAGAATTCAAAGACCATGCCATTAACACATTTGCAACAGCTGAGCAGAGTTCTGAGGGATTTGGGATAAAGACGCATCTTTATGTTGCATGCAGATTTCAAACGAATTGTAGTATTAAATAACTATTCCTGGCCAGTCTGTTTAGCCTGGGTACTGGAATTTAACTTGTGACCAGGCGTCTTTACCAGCCAGTTAAAGTTGGCTGAAAAGCATAAAGTTTCGACCTCCCGTTAGTCAGACTGATTACTAACACTATCCCTAACCCTAACCCAGTCTTAACCGGCCATGTAGGTCGCTAACCCCAGAGCCATAGCGTAAGACAGAGTTACGAAAACTCCTTTCACTTCATGGGGCTTCAGTCCAATGGCGGCTCTCCTGCATAGACTTCTATTGAGAATGGGGACAACAACTAGGGACAAGTCCTGGACCGGAAGTAGGCAGAAATGCCATTGGACTCAGGCGACAGCCCAGCTTTAATGATCTTAAATCCCTTTATTTTAGATTGTTTTGTAGTAATCGTACAACATAAACATTTTAGAGAGATACTTGCAGTAGATATATGTTGCACACATGCCTAAAATTGCTGTTATTTGCGCCGCCCTCGTTGAATACAACGCATTTCAAACTTCAGCTTGTCCCTCTCCAGGCTGCATGAACAGCACTCGAGCGCTCAGTTTCTGCCCCCTCATTATCGTAACTTTCCTATTAGATGGCTCTGGCTAACTCTAACCTCAGTCTTAACCGGCCACGTAGGTCGCTAACCCTAACCTCAGTCTTAACCGGCCACGTAGGTCGCTAACCCTAACCTCAGTCTTAACCGGCCACGTAGGTCACTAACCCTAACCTCAGTCTTAACCGGCCACGTAGGTCGCTAACCCTAACCTCAGTCTTAACCGGGCCACGTAGGTCGCTAATCCTCGGACTAACGGGAGGCCGGACAGTCCCCGTTTCGCTAGGTCATTATTACAACATCGAGAATGAATACTGTCAAAATGCCATTGCATCTTGTCTTTGATTTTAAAAGTGGGCAAGAAGAAGAATAAAACTAACAAAGACAACACTAATGTGCTCGGCCCCCTAATAATTGAACACGCACAAGACACAGACATGCATTCACAGGGCCTATAGCAGGGGTATTCAACTAGATTATAGGGCCACAATTGTATTACTTAAAGTTGGGGGCCACAACACAATTTATTTTTAACGATTTGCCGTTTTAATCGGAAACAAAAGCTGCATTGTTACATGAGTTTTGAGTGGATTTTGTCCCACGATTCCCATCACATCAAAGAAATAATTCTCCATCTCATCCATTAGCTTTTAAACCATTTGTGTGTTTCATCCGATCACTCAATAGTGTGCCGGGGCTGAATGACATGATGCCCAAACTCTCAATTAAGAGCCTGCACAGCAGTGTACACTTGTCAGCCAGGTACTCAAATAAACAAAAAAAACACTAAAACCTTTCATTCATACAAAAATGGAAGCACTTCACCAACGTCAGCCTGCCTCAACTACTCTTCTCACGAAGACGCTTCCGTGCCAGGGCCCCGCCGTACGCAGAACACATTGATTTGAAATACCTTCCTATTTTCCCCAAACCCAGCGTCTGAGCCTGTGCACTATAAAAGTCTGGCACAGAGATGATCCTTTCTCTCAAACGCCTACACGCATTAGGAACGGGGGCCGTGCAGAGAGTGTTGGGGGCAGGGGCTGACATCTCGTCAGAGGGCACTATATGGACAAAATTAGAAGATCTACAAGCTCACAACGCGTCACGCTGCGACGCGTTGAGAGCTTGTAGATCAGCTATTTTCCGGTGCGCAGCCCAGCACTCTTTAGCTAGTGGTGTACGACATGGATTTCTAAATACATTTGTTCAACCAAAAATTATGTGTTCAAGTTCAGGAGACTTTGGTGGGGGGGGAAAGCAATTCTCCCGAATGCTGCATGCCTTCCGGTATACATAACCATATGGCATGGAAAGGAGTGGCATTTGCATTTCTTTCACCATAGTAAACGCTGCATTCGCGGCCTGGAGAGGGCAGTTGTTTTACAGACGGGTAGAAGGGCTTTGATGTCTATGTGTGCACGTCCCTGATTAGGAAGCATGTATGATATAGGTCTCACACGACCTATATCAGTGGTTTTTGAACCAGTGGTCCTTGAGGGGGGTTCCCGGTGGTCCCCAGCTAAATGATGGAGAGTTGGTAACCAAATGGACCCTTATAGAATGGAGCATGGACCCCTTTTACGGGTCATTTTGTTGTTGTCTCTCTGGTATACCACATCATGACGGCACAAAACCTCGTCCAACGAGTCAACGACAACAAGTCTTGGGTCTAAGTCGAGGTTAAATGTCATGAAATGGTGGTCCGTCCGTGGCTCACATGCGGAATACATAATGGACCTTGACATGAAAACCACTGACCTATAGAGCACATGACGTCCTTGAGGGGGTTCCAGGAGGTCCCAAGCAAATAGTAGTCAAAATAGTAGTCGTGCACCGTGCACGATATAATCGGTAGCATGTATCGAAATCGGCCATATCGTCCATAAAGATGGCATGTCGGTATCGGTCTCAAAATAATACATATTATTTTCACAGATATTGATGAATAACAATGTGACCGTCAATGACTCTTGTCACTTTGGTTATGTGTATTTCTAAGCATATTCCGTATAATATCGGATATCATAATAATTTCATATAATCGTGCACCCCTAATTAGTAATCTTTTATGTACGCCAACACATGATACATCTTCTCTTCCGAGGGCCCCCCATACAAAACCTTTTCAGATGGGGGTCCGCGGCCAAATGCATACATATCTATTTGTGGATCCTTGACTTGAATAAATGTGAGAACCATGCACTGTGAAATAATTGCCATTAATATAATGCAGGTTGCAAATGTATTAATTGATTGCCAGAGTCACGTGGTGGGAGTTCTGCTCATGGTTTTAGTGAATATGAAGTAGTTCCGGTCATTTTGTGGGGGGGCACTGGGGGCCACGCAGTAAAAGTAAATGAATCCACAAAACGAACGTAATTTGTATTTCGTTCAACTTTGACCCCTCCATCACATGGAACTCTTTTTTGGGCGTAGTGATATGGACACAAAAAACATACCAGTTCTGTGTGATAGAGGGGTAAAAAAAGAACGAAAGTCGCACTAATATTTTTGAAATAGGTCAACAATACAAATGACATTAGTTTTGTGGATTAATTTACCTTTACTGCGTGGCCCCCAGTGCCCCCCGACAAAATGCCCGGAACTACTTGATATTTCACCAAAACCAGAGCAGAACTCCCACCACGGGACTCGGGCAATCAATGAATACAGTCAGTTGCAACCACAATATTAATGGCAAGTATTTCATACAACTTAAGTTCCAAAAATCTGAACTATCCCTTTAAGGGTAAAAGGTGAGTTCACTGGAATCAGTCACACGGATCCTTGTTGCCATAGTCGGAGGGCTTTTAGACGTGGTGTGGTGCATGCTGAACGCATTTTCATTTGGCCTTTTGTGTCGGAGAATCTCACCTGGGCTTTGGAGGGGTGGGGGGGGGGGTGGGGGGCAGAGGCCTGGCGCCCCTGACTGGAGACAGTCTCTCTCTGTAACCCATGCTCTCATTCACACACTGCATTCATGTGCAAATCAACCAAGCCCTATTGTTCAGACCCCCCCCCCCCCCCACGCACGCACGCGCGCACACAGGCACACACACACACACACACACACACGCACACGCACACTTTCAGATCGAGCAATAAATGTAATGGCAGGGCTCACGGTATTTATATCCCGTATACCATCCTGGGTGGAAAGTAATAAAGTATGGCCGATTAAAATATATATTTTGACGGCTTCTTTTACGTTTTAGAGCAAGTTTTTAGGTGACACTCTCCACCTTTATTTTATACTTCTGTTCCCGTCTTAATTCAAGCGGAATACCCTTATCTATAGATGCACCAAGTCTCTGTACGTGTGTGTGTGTGTGTGTACGTCTGTAATCCATGTAACTGGAGAACCGTTCACCTCACGGACTTCACATTTGACACACACGCTCCACGCCACCGCAGGGAGTGCAGTGCCCGGTGTCGAGTCCGTCGCATCGCCGGTTGTCACAAAAGGCCTCTGCCCAGGCTCCGGACAGGGTCCATAGATCCCCCTAGATCTCCATATATGGAGCTGCATGGCCTGTTCTGACATCACAATAATGCGTGACCTTTTTATTAACCAATTGATCACACCTGATCACCCCCCAACGGGCACTGTTCTAGTATTGATCAATGAGAAGAATACAGTGTGCACATACTGGTGATGCTGAAAAAAGCTCCTCTACATCAGTGGTTTTCAACCTTTTTTGTATCACGGATGTGCGTGCATGACTACCTTCTTCATCAGATATTGATTAATATCATAAGAAGTCTGGTTTGAATTCATTACTATAACACTCCACTGCTCGTACTTGTGTGAGTAGTGACTAAATACATGTGTGTGTGTGTGTGTGTGTGTGTGTGTGTGTGTGTGTGTGTGCACGTGTGTGTGCACGTGTGTGTGCACGTGCGTGCGTGGAACGAGCTTCAGTTTTTTTTTACATTTTATTCCTTGCCTTGATCTCCACATCTTCTTCCCGTTCTTTGAAAACGAATTTCAACCCATGCACCTGTGATGTGACAATAAAGATGAATCTGATTCATTCTTGACATCTGGCTATAGATAAATGTGCTTCTTGCAGATTAGTAGTTCACTAAAGTGTAGTATTGCTTGTGGAGTAGAAGACGCAGATCACTGGCTGTTACTTGATATGTTTGAGCACCTTCAAAAGGTCCCCCTCAATGAGACAATGCATTGTTTTGATGTGATTCTGCATCAAGTATCGGCATTGCACTGGGATGCGCGATATAATCGCTAGCATAATCAGAATCGGCCATATAAATGCCATATCGGTATCGTAATGGTCTCAAAATAATACAGATTATTTCATTGGTTTTCACCAGCAAAACATTAAAAAAATTAAAAATGTAAAAATGCATCAATGAATTAATTGGTTCATTGAATACTTTATTAACAGGCTTTGGGCCAAGCCCCGGCCTATAGGCTTGTTTCCATTGTGCATTGTGGTCCTCTGTATAATATCGGAACCGGACGATATGACCCTGCAAATAATCAGAGATCGGATATTGGTCATAATTGCGTAATCGTGCACCCCTAGTATCGCAGTTGTAATGCCCTAAAGCAGAATGGACACAATATAGGGATGGGCATTTGGATATTCTTTGGTAAACATTTAACATTTGGACTGTGGGTGATAAAGTTGCAGTCTTAACAGTTCAAATGGTAACCATTCGCCTCGCCTAAAAACACTAATGTTTGGAGCTCGGTGGAGCATAGTTTACTTACAGCAGGTTACGTCTAGGAATACCAGTTTCGGCCGGCTGTACGCCCTGGGGGTGTTTTCGGGCGAGTGTTCTAGTATCCGTTCAAATAGGGCTTAAAACAGTACATCAGTCTATAAATAGCTCATTTGTATAAGGTCGCTTTCTCCTCTTCAAATGTGATTTTCTTTATTAGGTATTGTACAATATTGTATGAGGAACAATTATAGGTTATATTTAAGTGATTTATTCTATTAATATTCTGGTGATATTTGATTTATTTTTATTTGACTTAATTTCAGTACATTTCGGTCATTTAGTCCTAAATGGTTAGTGACACACATTCCGGTTAAACGGTTACCCGGTGTTACCGGTCCCATCCCTTTAAGGGGCGCTAAACGTATACAGACGGCAAAAAAACCCCCCCAGAACTCAAGTAGTCTACATACCTACTGGAGTAACTACTCTGTTATCTTCCAGGCTATTGTACTTGAGTCACTAAAAAGGCACATGCACGCACGGGCACGTGAGCTCGCACGTGTACATGTGAGCACGCACGCACACACTCACAGCATCCTCACATAGACACAGCTTTTTTTTTTAATGCTACAATGATTCAATTGCCTTTGTTTATTTAGTACCCAAGGACAAAAACTCTACTCGTAGCCAAAGTAAACTTTTCTTTTTTTTTTACAAACATCTTTGTTGATGAGTGAAAAATAAAAATAAAATCTTTATAGCTGTATTCTAATGACGCCTCATGTCTTTGAAAAGGTCCAAGCTTGTATAATGAAAAGCTTTTGTCTCTTAACACACATACCCAAAGAAGACACATCATCAGAGTGAATGAATATTTAATGGGGGCCCATTGAGGCTGCAGGATGAAAATGACCTTGCTTTAAAGCATTATTCTCTGATAAAAAATAAAAAAAAGTGGGGGAAGAGCAGAATGGAAGGCTCTGTCCGCCGAGGGATAGGAATACATTATGACACAAACATGCTGTATGCAAATAGCATCGCTGCCACTGCTGAGTGTGTTTAACTTCCACCACTTGCTTTGATCCGTGTCTTCGTCCACTTACGGACAAATCTAAATTCTTCCGAGAACAAAAGACTGAGATGCATGAGAGAGAGAGAGAGAGAGAGAGAGAGAGAGAGAAAGAGAATACACACGGTGCAATGTGATCTGAACCTGACACAGATTTAGAGTTTTGCCTACCTAAATACACCTCAGTGTCGGAGCGTTTTTCTTTTTTTTTAAAAACTCCTTTGTAGCCAAGGGCGATAGGGGGCGGTATAGGTCGAAAGTATACCGGAGCAAATAAGCAGAGAAGGAGAGCTCTTGTTGTCATGTCGAAACCGAAAGTAAAAGGCTCACGCAGCTATACTAGCAACCGGATCATTGTTTTGTTTATCGGCAGCTCGAATTAAGGTTTTATTGTGCTCCGGACATCATACTTTTATGCCGTTGTGAGCCACTAAACACCGTGTGCACATGTGCGTGAAGGGAGGATTTAGGATTTTCGATTCCCACTGGGGACGCTGTGGGCACTGTGGGCGTGCTCTCTCCTCCGCGTCATCAGTGCCCATAACCGAGGCGGGGTTTGGCGAAAGGGCCCCCCCATGTGGAGCCCGCATGCTCTCCCCGTGTCCCCCAGGGTAGGCACCCCTACAAAAAACATGCAGTAATCCTGGTCTCTAAACCAGTGGTTCCCAAAGTGGGGTCCGGGGACCCCCAGGGGTACCTGAGGGAGTTCCAGGGGGGACCCATCTATTTTGTTCATGTTCATAAAGTGCTAAAGTGTTTAAAGCAGCTGGTTCCCAAACCTTTTCATGTCAAGGACCCCCAAATTGACACTACTTAGCCCGTGGACCCCCATTTGAAAAGATATGCCAGGGACCCCCATAAGAGAAGACGTACACATTTAGACGTCTACATTTAGACGTCTACATTTAGACGTACACATTTAGACGTCTACATTTAGACGTCTACATTTATGATGAAAAATGATGAAAAACGGCGTGCCACCAGTTGTGATGCAACAGAGTTCGCTGTGACCGTTGTGAATTATGGGTGGCTCCCAGAGGTCCTTGATCCCCATGGGGTCCAACAGTGGTCATTGAAGCGTGCACACACAAATGCACCTACACACGCACAGGCGCACATGCGTATGCACACCTGGACCTGTAAATGAACAACACATACTCAAATCTTTACTGACACTTTGCATTCCACACTAACATCAACTAGCACAGAAAATCTGTGTTGTAGTAACCAGCAGTTAGCTCAGTGTGATGAGTGGCTGTACTTGTCATCCACATGTCCACGGTTCAAATCCCACATTATTCATGTGTCTCTGTGATGCTTTGCTTTGCACACTGACTTTCAGAAGGACAACTTTAAAGCAGCACAGAAATTCCCCATGATTGTGTGCCTCAGTGGGCCAACGGATAAGTCAAATGATATCCGTAGTATACCTAGTAGAAGTGTGCCGGTTCGAACACCGACATACTCAAATCTTTACTGACACTTTGCATTCCACACTAACATCAACTAGCACAGAAAATCTGTGTTGTAGTAACCAGCAGTTAGCTCAGTGTGATGAGTGGCTGTACTTGTCATCCACAGGTCCACGGTTCAAATCCCACATTATTCATGTGTCTCTGTGATGCTTTGCTTTGCACACTGACTTTCAGAAGGACAACTTTAAAGCAGCCCAGAAATTCACCATGTTTGTCTGCCTCAATGGCCCAGTGGATAAGTCAAATGATATCCGTAGTATACCTAGTAGAAGTGTGCCGGTTCGAACCAGACTCATATCTTTACGTTCAAGACCGATTTCAGAAGAAGAAAACAAACAAAAAAGCTTTGTAGTAGTATCCAGCAGTTAGCTCACTGTGATGAGAGGCTGTCATTGAGAGCCACAGGTCCAGGGTTCAAATCCTGGTCAAAACTGTGACACTTTGCTTTACACACTGATTTCCAGAAGGACAACTTTAAAGCAGCCCAGAAATTCACCATGTTTGTGTGCCTCAATGGCCCAGTGGATAAGTCAAATGATATCCGTAGTATACCTAGTAGAAGTGTGCCGGTTCGAACCTGACTCATATCTTTACGTTCAAGACCGATTTCAGAAGAAGAAAACAAACAAAAAAGCTTTGTAGTAGTATCCAGCAGTTAGCTCACTGTGATGAGAGGCTGTCATTGAGAGACACAGGTCCACGGTTCAAATCCTGGTCAAAACAGTGACACTTTGCTTTACACACTGATTTCCAGAAGGACAACTTTAAAGCAGCCCAGAAATTCACCATGTTTGTGTGCCTCAATGGCCCAGTGGATAAGTCAAATGATATCCGTAGTATACCTAGTAGAAGTGTGCCGGTTCGAACCCGACTCACTCCTAGTAGGCGGTGATGGTTCAAATCACTGACACCTAGAGTTGGAGTGGCCCAGTGGATAAATCAGATGATATCCATAGAATACCTAGTACAAGTATGCTGGTTCAAATCACCAACACCTAGAGTAGGGGCAGGTCGGAGGAGAGTAGGGGGCAGGTAGGAGGAGAGTAGGGTTCCGTTAGGAGGAGAGCAGGGTGGTCAGGTAGGAGGAGAGTAGAGGTCAGGCAGGAGGAGAGTATGGGTGAGGTAGGAGGAGAGTAAGGTTCAGGTAGGAGGAGAGCAGGGTGGTCAGGTAGGAGGAGAGTAGGAAGACAGTAGGGGTCAGGTAGGAAGAGAGTAGGGGTCAGGTAGGAAGAGAGTAGGAAGGGGAGGGCCAGGCAGGGGGAGAGTAGGAAGGGGAGGGGCCAGGCAGGGAGAGAGTAGGAAGGAGAGGGGTCAGGCAGGAGTAGAGTCGGAAGGGATTGGTCAGGCAGGAGGATAGTAGGAAGGGGAGGGGCCAGGCAGGAGGAGAGTATGAAGTGGAGGGGCCAGGCAGGGGGATAGTAGGAAGGGGAGGGGCCAGGCATAGGGATAGTAGGAAGGGGAGGGGCCAGGAAGGGGAGGGGCCAGGAAGGGAAAGAGTAGGAATGGAAGGGGAGGAGAGTAGGAAGTGTCGGGGCCAGGCAGGAGGAGAGTAGGAAGGGGACGGGCCAGGCAGGGGGAGAGAAGGGAGAGAAGGAAGGGGAGGGGCCAGGCAGGGGGAGAGAACCAGAGGGGGTCTTCCTGATTTTTTTTTATAATTTTCAAATTTCAAATTAGGTAAAGTAGTAGTAGTAAAGTAGTAGTAGTAGTAGTAGTAGTAAGGTAGTAGTAGTAGTAGTAAGGTAGTAGTAGTAGTAGTAGTAGTAGTAGTAAGGTAGTAGTAGTAGTAGTAGTAAGGTAGTAGTAAAGTAGTAGTAGTAGTAGTAGTAAGGTAGTAGTAGTAGTAGTAAAGTAGTAGTAGTAGTAGTAGTAAAGTAGTAGTAAAGTAGTAGTAGTAGTAAGGTAGTAGTAGTAGTAGTAGTAAAGTAGTAGTAGTAGTAGTAGTAGTAAGGTAGTAGTAGTAGTAGTAGTAGTAAGGTAGTAGTAGTAGTAGTAGTAGTAGTAGTAGTAAGGTAGTAGTAGTAGTAGTAAGGTAGTAGTAGTAGAAATTGCGGAACAGGCGTATGCACACCTGGACCTGTAAATGAACAACACAAAAACTAAGGCACTGGTGTCAGACTTCTGGTTTACCGGAACGGGGTTCAACTCCCTGCAGTGCCCTGCTTAATGTGTTGTTGTAGTAGTAGTAGTAGTAGAAATTGCGGAAATTGCGGAATTGCGGAAATTCCTGAAATGATAATTGCGAAATTGCGGAAAATGCGGAAATTGCCGAAATGGTAATTGCGGAAATTGCGGAAATGGTAATTGCGGAAAATGCGGAATTTTATTTATTACAAAGAGCAGGGACTTTAGTTATTCTTTTTTCATTTTGTACCTTTGTAGGCCTACCTGTCTCTAATGTATAAGCAAAGTTGTAGCAGCGGTTAAGACACAGGCTTCGCAAACAGAAGGTTCTAGGTTCAAGCCCAGCAAGGGGCTTTTTACAACTGTTATCTTAGTCTTACCCAATTTTTCACTCCTAATGAAGAGTGTGATTTGTTGTTTCAGTTTTTATATTGACTCATTTTTTAACCTACAACATTCGGTTTATACATCCTTGTCTTTATGTTTATGCCACAAAGGCATGTGAGATGCATGGTGCAGAGTTCTGTCTCCATGCGACGATGGGTTATAGCCCATGTTTTTTGAATTTTTGAGACATTTAACATGGGGAAAGTCATGAAAGTCAGCGTGCAAAGCAAAGTTTCACAGAGCCACATGACTAATGTGGGATTTGAACCATGGACCTGTGGATCACTAGCACAGCCACTCATCACACTGAGCTACCTGCTGGTTACTACAACACAGCTTTTCTGTGCTAGTTGATGTTAGTGTGGAATGCAAAGTGTCCACACTGGCATGTACAAACACTGGATTTTACTCATGAGCCACACAGGCATAAGTGATGCAGTTGAGAACGTATTACTTAACCCACCTTTCAGAATATAGAGGTTCTTTAGGTTAAAAAACAATGCACACTTTAGACATAAAAGCCCTAAAGAAACAAGTGTAATTGGTGGAGGTGCTCTAGGTGATCGAGTTCTAGCGTGGCTACCTATGCGACTGTGTACCAAGGTACATGGCCAAAGCAGGTTCAAGGCCAGCCTGGGGGACCAAGCTGTACCCAAGCACTGAAGCCAATACTCATCGATGTACTCTGTTACCCTGGGTCTACTGGGATGCAGTACAGTGGGGCCGGGGGGGGTTTTCCCCCCCCGGTGTTTCCACACAGTAAAATGTGGGTGTTATGGCAAAATAAACTAGAACTGCACCCTATCGAGTGCCTACTTGCTTGTTGCACACAAGTAGGCCTACTAGTACGGACATTTATACAATATTTAGCTCACTCTTACATCAAGGATGTTTTTCCAAGTTTGTTTGTGTATTACAAAGAGCAGTTATTCTTTTTTCATTTTGCATCTTTGCAAGGTTGTACCTTTGTAGGCCTACCTGTCTCTAATGTATAAGCAAAGTTGTAGCAGCGGTTAAGACACAGGCTTCGCAAACAGAAGGTTCTAGGTTCAAGCCCAGCAAGGGGCTTTTTACAACCGTTATCTTAGTCTTACCCAATATGTCACTCCTAATGAAGAGTGTGATTTGTTGTTTCAGTTTTTATATTGACTCATTTTTGAACCTACAACATTCGGTTTATACATCCTTGTCTTTATGTTTATGCCACGGTGCAGAGTTCTGTCTCCATGCGACGATGGGTTATAGCCCATGTTTTTTGATTTTTTTTAGTTATCCTCGTTTCTCATCATTTTGGACCATGGGCTATAGCCCATATCGTACGGCATACTATAGCACGCCGTTTTTCATCATTTTTGAGGATTTGAAAAAAATGAAAATATAAAAAAACGATGGGTTAAAGCCCAAAACGTTAGCCTCGTTTCTCATCATTTTGGACCATGGGCTATAGCCCATATCGTATTATAGATTAGTTTCAGGTGGGGTAATCTAAACACAGCATCTTAACACTGGTTGTCAAGCTATTTAGTATTTTTTGCAGTTTCCCTGCTTGAAAGGGATGGCACAGACCATATGGAGATTGTTACTGGGTTTCACTCATACAATGACCACACAGTTTCCTTCTTTTTACTCTTCTTTACTTTGTAGTTGAGTACAGTTGTACAGGTATTGTGTAAGTCAGTTAGTGGGTAAGTCAGGTAAGGTGAAAAACCTTAAAGGGAAAATAAAAAAGAACTAATGTAAGTATAATGCACATTCAATCAATACACATACTTTACATGTTCTAAACACCTAAATATCATTTTTACTTTAGTGTCTCTTAATCAACTCATTTCTAAATCAATTCATTTTTTGCTCAATTCGTTTCTAAACAGTTTTTAAACATAATAACTCATGAAATGTAAATTAAATAAACTGAATTAATTAGCATCATTGAAACGTTTTTATCAATCAATAATCAATTCAAATGTATTTTAAATCAAATGATCATGTTCATTGTTCATGTCCAATTGGCCATCATGTTTCCTTTAACTTCAACTCAAGTCATCATAAACAACAACAAACAATAACAAGTGTCCATGAACTGGCATGCAACTGGCATGATCTGTCACAGATATACAGTTCTCTCACCGGCTGTCTCTCCAGCATTTATATGGCTGCACCGTTCTGCTCTGCTGTTTGTGTGTGTTGCTCCTGTTTGGATGCACACTGCTGTTTCTCATGGAGGTTTGTGTGTTTCCTGTGTTTGGCCAACGCCCTACTCTCAGGTGCAGTGAATGCACTGATGCTGATTAGTGAGGCAATTGTGGAGTGAGTGACAATCAGCAGAGTGTCAGTGGCAATGATTGTCAGTCCAGATTTAACCCTTTGCTCTCCATTTCTCCAAGTTGACTTCACACTGGTGAAATAGTGAATTTCATATTTAATGTGAACATACAACAGGACTAAGGTTAGCAGGTTACAGCGCTGTAGGGCTTCGAACCCTATATCCAGGCAGAAGCTTGGATAGTACACTACCAGCGCTTTCTTTTGCTTTGCAACACCATGGTCCAAATTCACAACGGCGTTTACGATGATAACATGACGTGACGTGCTAGCGGAATATACGTGGATTTCCCACATTTTAATTTGGAATTCAAGGAAATGGCCGTGAACTTGACGCTCACGTAGGTTGGTCGGAAACTCCGTCAAATCCTCTTTAGGTGGCGTAGACATTTGCGGAGGCATACACTTGCGTATAGATTTATTCAGAAGGCTTTAGTCTTCATGCTGAATCAATAAATTGTTCCCAAATCTCAGATAAAATATGTAGGCATGTGTCCCCAACATATTGGTCGATCAGCACATAAAGAAATGATAGCCTATATAATAAATGATGAGAAACAAGGCTAACTTTTTTTTTCAAAATTTCAAAAAACATGGGCTATAACCCATCCTTTTTTTAATTTTTTCATTTTTTTCAAATCCTCAAAAATTATGAAAAACTGCGTGCTATAGTATGCCGTACGATATGGGCTAGCCCATGGTCCAAAATGATGAGAAAAGAGGCTAACTTTTTTTTCTTCAAAATTTCAAAAAACATGGGCTATAACCCATCCTTTTTTTCATTTTTTCATTTTTTTCAAATCCTCAAAAATGATTAAAACGGCGTGCTATAGTATGCTGTACGATATGGGCTATAGCCCATGGTCCAAAATGATGAGAAACGAGGCTAACTTTTTTTTTCAAAATAAAAAAAAACATGGGCTATAACCCATCGTTTTTTTCATTTTTTTCAAATCCTCAAAATTGATGAAAAACTGCGTGCTATAGTATGCCGTACGATATGGGCAATAGCCCATGGTCCAAAATGATGAGAAACGAGGCTAACTTTATTTTTCAAAAATTTAAAAAACATGGGCTATAACCCATCCTTTTTTTCATTTTTTCATTTTTTTCAAATCCTCAAGAATTATGAAAAACTGCGTGCTATAGTATGCCGTACGATATGGGCTATAGCCCATGGTCCAAAATGATGAGAAACGAGGCTAACTTTTTTTTTCAAAATTTCAAAAAACATGGGCTATAACCCATCCTTTTTTTCATTTTTTCATTTTTTTCAAATCCTCAAAAATGATTAAAACGGCGTGCTATAGTATGCCGTACGATATGGGCTATAGCCCACGGTCCAAAATGATGAGAAACGAGGCTAACTTTTTTTTTCAAAATTTCAAAAAACATGGGCTATAACCCATCGTTTTTTTCATTTTTTCATTTTTTTCAAATCCTCAAAAATGATGAAAAACGGCGTGCCATAGTATGCCGTACGATATGGGCTATAGCCCACGGTCCAAAATGATGAGAAACGAGGCTAACTTTTTTTTTCAAAATTTCAAAAAACATGGGCTATAACCCATCGTTTTTTTCATTTTTTCATGTTTTTCAAATCCTCAAAAATGATGAAAAACGGCGTGCCATAGTATGCCGTACGATACCTCCCCCTGGCCAGCCGGGGTGCCTGATGGAGGGGAAAGGAACTGGCCGGAATAACGTGTTCCTTCCACGCACTACGTCCGGCCGGGGAAACTCCCCCCCCTGTCAGGTGAAAAGAAGCAGCTTGGACTCCTCATGCATAGAAGGGAGCATGAGGTCAGTCCACTGACCCCCCCCCGGGTTGGCAGAGGACCCAGGATTACATTAGATCATTGACACTGGGTGAAAAAAGGGTTGCAAAATCGTGGGATAAAAATGAGAGGAAAAAAAGAATGTTGCCGCTATTACTTATGACAGGTCTTTGCGGTGCATGTTGTGGAAATGATTGGCGCGCGACGACAACAGAAATGCGATGCATTGTGCAGGCTGTACTTTCTATCCGCGACTACGCGCGACACACCCCATACAATTTACAGAAAACGGCTGCATTGCGAACGAACACACCTTTTCAGCATTGAAAGGAATCAAAAGTCACAAAGACTGAGTGACCTTGGAGAGCTGCAGTATAAGCAATACCACACAGCTCATAGTTTGGAGTCCGAGAGAGCCGAGGCGGATCTGGGTGAGCTGATGGCTGTTTAGAACAGAAACAGAAATATAATTTAGCATAATACTGTAGTGTGCTATACTATAGAAACCACATGTTGCAGTTGTTTTGAAGTCGCCTGCACCAAACTTGTGTCATCTTATATATACTTTGACTATTAAAAAATAGCAGATATGCATGCTCATTGCGTGTCACTTAATGTCGCGCTATTTGAGCTTGTAGATCTGTCTTTTTAAGCGACACATTTCTAACTGAAATCTTTGCTTCTGGTTGTCCCAGAAATATAATATATTTATATATATATATTTTGAGATATATATATAATACATAAAATTGTAGGGGTCCTTGACACCAAGTCAAGGACAAGTTTGAGCACCACTGATATTATATGTAAGCAACATGGGGTTTTTCTGAAAACTCCTAAGATTTAGAAGACATTTTGTAGAATCATGCTGCAGATCTTAATGGGTTCATTCATTCCAGTCTGATCATTATTTAGTACCGTTATTTGACTTAACACGGATAAGGAATAGGTCTTCTCACGGCACACGTAAATAGCAGAATCATTTTTCCACAGTATAAAGTATTGTAGAAGAGTCTCACGCTTACATCGAGCCTTACAAGGCATCAACATTTTAAAGAGCAAAAGTGGGTTACCCAGATTATTGAATTATTATAGCCGCCTCAGTGCCAACTCCACTTTGAGACTAGTGAGTGTTTACACTTTACTGAGTTGAAGAGCACTGATTACAAGCACTTATTATCACGCTTATTGTTCCAAGTCCACCGAGAATTACTGCCGGCTGTTTATGCTGCTCAGCATTCAGAACTATACTGTGAATTATTCACTGGCGGAAAGGAAAGTACTGTAGTGGTGGTAATACTCTGTTACTTGAGTAAAAGTACAAGTATTGGCATCAAAATGCACTTAGAATACCAGAAGTATAAAGTACTTTTTATGCTGAATGTCCTATTTCACAAGTTTTCAAATGTATACACAAATAGCAGATCTACAAGCTCACAATGTACTTGTGCGTCGATCGTCTGTCTGTTACCAGCTAATCTCCCGACACCGGTGGCCCGATCCATGCCAAACATACAATCCCTGGATGCCAACGACGAACCTCTGCCCCAAAAATTCCACAACGGCCTGTTATAGCGCCGCCATGAGGCCGATTTTTAGCAAAAGACATTTCTGTACATTACTCGTACACATTTTATCCATACATCACACAATTCGGTATACGCTATCTCCATAGTCATGTGATCAACACGGATCTGCACCATTTCCCATATTCCATCCTGGCTAAAATTGGCTTCCAAAGCTCACATGATTGGTCCGTTTCGACCACAAAATTCCACAATTTACAAACGGTGTGCAATTTCCGTGAAATTATACACGCACATTTCCACTAGGCCGAGGACGACATGCCACTTGTTTTCACACGTCTACATTTAGACGTATACATTTAGACGTCTACATTTAGACGTATACATTTAAACGTATACATTTTTGAGGATTTGAAAAAAATGACGAAATGACAAAAACGATGGGTTATAGCCCATGTTTTTTGAAATTTTGAAAAAAAAAGTTATCCTCGTTTCTCATCATTTTGGACCATGGGCTATAGCCCATATCGTACGGCATACTATAGTATATTATATACTATTATTATAGTATAATATATTCGAGTTCTTCTAGGTCGAAGGGTTTGGTTTGAGGGTTGGCTGATTGTGGTTGGTCTGATACCACTGTGCGATGGTATTCTCCTGTGGGTCGGCGGTGGTGTTGGTTACGACTGTTGGCCACCAGTTGTGATGCAACAGAGTTCGCTGTGACCGTTGTGAATTATGGGTGGCTCCCAGAGGTCCTTGATCCCCATGGGGTCCAACAGTGGTCATTGAAGCGTGCACACACAAATGCACATATGCACCTAAACACGCACAGGCGCACATGCGTATGCACACCTGGACCTGTAAATGAACAACACAAAAACTAAAGGCCTATTCATAGTCTGGATTTTCGGTGATGAGGTGACCACCGCTCCGGTGGTGAGCTGACCACCGGAGCTGAAATAACATTGAGCGGTGGTGAGTAAAAACAGAAAGATGGGCTGGAGCGGTGGCGGTGGTTTGCTCTTCACCGTGGCTCGTGACGTCATGTTGTAGTTCAGTCCAAAATGATGAGAAACGAGGCTAACTTTTTTTTTCAAAATTTCAAAAAACATGGGCTATAACCCATCGTTTTTTTCATTTTTTTCAAATCCTCAAACATGATGAAAAACGGCGTGCCATAGTATGCCGTACGATATGGGCTATAGCCCACGGTCCAAAATGATGAGAAACGAGGCTAACTTTTTTTTTCAAAATTTCAAAAAACATGGGCTATAACCCATCGTTTTTTTCATTTTTTCATTTTTTTCAAATCCTCAAACATGATGAAAAACGGCGTGCCATAGTATGCCGTACGATATGGGCTATAGCCCACGGTCCAAAATGATGAGAAACGAGGCTAACATTTTTTTCCAAAATTTCAAAAAACATGGGCTATAACCCATCGTTTTTTTCATTTTTTTCAAATCCTCAAACATGATGAAAAACGGCGTGCCATAGTATGCCGTACGATATGGGCTATAGCCCACGGTCCAAAATGATGAGAAACGAGGCTAACTTTTTTTTTCAAATTTTCAAAAAACATGGGCTATAACCCATCGTTTTTTTTTTTTTTCTCATTTTTTTCAAATCCTCAAACATGATGAAAAACGGCTTGCCATAGTATGCCGTACGATATGGGCTATAGCCCACGGTCCAAAATTTTGAGAAACGAGGCTAACTTTTTTTTCCAAAATTTCAAAAAACATGGGCTATAACCCATCGTTTTTTTCATTTTTTCATTTTTTTCAAATCCTCAAACATGATGAAAAACGGCGTGCCATAGTATGCCGTACGATATGGGCTATAGCCCACGGTCCAAAATGATGAGAAACGAGGCTAACTTTTTTTTTCAAAATTTCAAAAAACATGGGCTATAACCCATCGTTTTTTTTTTTTTTCATTTTTTTCAAATCCTCAAAAATTATGAAAAACTGCGTGCTATAGTATGCCGTACGATATGGGCTATAGCCCACGGTCCAAAATGATGAGATCGAGGCTAACATTTTTTTCCAAAATTTCAAAAAACATGGGCTATAACCCATCGTTTTTTTCATTTTTTTCAAATCCTCAAACATGATGAAAAACGGCGTGCCATAGTATGCCGTACGATATGGGCTATAGCCCACGGTCCAAAATGATGAGAAACGAGGCTAACTTTTTTTTTCAAATTTTCAAAAAACATGGGCTATAACCCATCGTTTTTTTTTTTTTTCTCATTTTTTTCAAATCCTCAAACATGATGAAAAACGGCGTGCCATAGTATGCCGTACGATATGGGCTATAGCCCACGGTCCAAAATTTTGAGAAACGAGGCTAACTTTTTTTTCCAAAATTTCAAAAAACATGGGCTATAACCCATCGTTTTTTTCATTTTTTCATTTTTTTCAAATCCTCAAACATGATGAAAAACGGCGTGCCATAGTATGCCGTACGATATGGGCTATAGCCCACGGTCCAAAATGATGAGAAACGAGGCTAACTTTTTTTTTCAAAATTTCAAAAAACATGGGCTATAACCCATCGTTTTTTTTTTCTTCATTTTTTTCAAATCCTCAAACATGATGAAAAACGGCGTGCCATAGTATGCCGTACGATATGGGCTATAGCCCACGGTCCAAAATGATGAGAAACGAGGCTAACTTTTTTTTTCAAAATTTCAAAAAACATGGGCTATAACCCATCGTTTTTTTCATTTTTTCATTTTTTTCAAATCCTCAAAAATGATGAAAAACGGCGTGCCATAGTATGCCGTACGATATGGGCTATAGCCCACGGTCCAAAATGATGAGAAACGAGGCTAACTTTTTTTTTCAAAATTTCAAAAAACATGGGCTATAACCCATCGTTTTTTTCATTTTTTCATTTTTTTCAAATCCTCAAACATGATGAAAAACGGCGTGCCATAGTATGCCGTACGATATGGGCTATAGCCCACGGTCCAAAATGATGAGAAACGAGGCTAACTTTTTTTTTCAAAATTTCAAAAAACATGGGCTATAACCCATCGTTTTTTTCATTTTTTCCATTTTTTTCAAATCCTCAAACATGATGAAAAACGGCGTGCCATAGTATGCCGTACGATATGGGCTATAGCCCACGGTCCAAAATGATGAGAAACGAGGCTAACTTTTTTTTCCAAAATTTCAAAAAACATGGGCTATAACCCATCGTTTTTTTCATTTTTTCATTTTTTTCAAATCCTCAAACATGATGAAAAACGGCGTGCCATAGTATGCCGTACGATATGGGCTATAGCCCACGGTCCAAAATGATGAGAAACGAGGCTAACTTTTTTTTTCAAAATTTCAAAAAACATGGGCTATAACCCATCGTTTTTTTTTTTTTTCTCATTTTTTTCAAATCCTCAAACATGATGAAAAACGGCGTGCCATAGTATGCCGTACGATATGGGCTATAGCCCACGGTCCAAAATTTTGAGAAACGAGGCTAACTTTTTTTTCCAAAATTTCAAAAAACATGGGCTATAACCCATCGTTTTTTTCATTTTTTCATTTTTTTCAAATCCTCAAACATGATGAAAAACGGCGTGCCATAGTATGCCGTACGATATGGGCTATAGCCCACGGTCCAAAATGATGAGAAACGAGGCTAACTTTTTTTTTCAAAATTTCAAAAAACATGGGCTATAACCCATCGTTTTTTTTTTCTTCATTTTTTTCAAATCCTCAAACATGATGAAAAACGGCGTGCCATAGTATGCCGTACGATATGGGCTATAACCCACGGTCCAAAATGATGAGAAACGAGGCTAACTTTTTTTTTCAAAATTTCAAAAAACATGGGCTATAACCCATCGTTTTTTTCATTTTTTCATTTTTTTCAAATCCTCAAAAATGATGAAAAACGGCGTGCCATAGTATGCCGTACGATATGGGCTATAGCCCACGGTCCAAAATGATGAGAAACGAGGCTAACTTTTTTTTTCAAAATTTCAAAAAACATGGGCTATAACCCATCGTTTTTTTCATTTTTTCATTTTTTTCAAATCCTCAAACATGATGAAAAACGGCGTGCCATAGTATGCCGTACGATATGGGCTATAGCCCACGGTCCAAAATGATGAGAAACGAGGCTAACTTTTTTTTTCAAAATTTCAAAAAACATGGGCTATAACCCATCGTTTTTTTCATTTTTTCCATTTTTTTCAAATCCTCAAACATGATGAAAAACGGCGTGCCATAGTATGCCGTACGATATGGGCTATAGCCCACGGTCCAAAATGATGAGAAACGAGGCTAACTTTTTTTTTCAAAATTTCAAAAAACATGGGCTATAACCCATCGTTTTGTTTTTTTTTTCATTTTTTTCAAATCCTCAAAAATTATGAAAAACTGCGTACTATAGTATGCCGTACGATATGGGCTATAGCCCACGGTCCAAAATGATGAGAAACGAGGCTAACTTTTTTTTTTTTTTTTTCAAAAAACATGGGCTATAACCCATCGTTTTTTTTTTTTTTTCCATTTTTTTCAAATCCTCAAACATGATGAAAAACGGCGTGCCATAGTATGCCGTACGATATGGGCTATAGCCCACGGTCCAAAATGATGAGAAACGAGGCTAACTTTTTTTTTTTTTTTTCAAAAAACATGGGCTATAACCCATCGTTTTTTTCATTTTTTTCAAATCCTCAAAAATGATGAAAAACGGCGTGCCATAGTATGCCGTACGATATGGGCTATAGCCCACGGTCCAAAATGATGAGAAACGAGGCTAACTTTTTTTTTCAAAATTTCAAAAAACATGGGCTATAACCCATCGTTTTTTTCATTTTTTCATTTTTTTCAAATCCTCAAACATGATGAAAAACGGCGTGCCATAGTATGCCGTACGATATGGGCTATAGCCCACGGTCCAAAATGATGAGAAACGAGGCTAACTTTTTTTTTCAAAATTTCAAAAAACATGGGCTATAACCCATCGTTTTTTTCATTTTTTCCATTTTTTCCAAATCCTCAAACATGATGAAAAACGGCGTGCCATAGTATGCCGTACGATATGGGCTATAGCCCACGGTCCAAAATGATGAGAAACGAGGCTAACTTTTTTTTTCAAAATTTCAAAAAACATGGGCTATAACCCATCGTTTTTTTCATTTTTTCATTTTTTTCAAATCCTCAAACATGATGAAAAACGGCGTGCCATAGTATGCCGTACGATATGGGCTATAGCCCACGGTCCAAAATTTTGAGAAACGAGGCTAACTTTTTTTTCCAAAATTTCAAAAAACATGGGCTATAACCCATCGTTTTTTTCATTTTTTCATTTTTTTCAAATCCTCAAACATGATGAAAAACGGCGTGCCATAGTATGCCGTACGATATGGGCTATAGCCCACGGTCCAAAATGATGAGAAACGAGGCTAACTTTTTTTTTCAAAATTTCAAAAAACATGGGCTATAACCCATCGTTTTTTTCATTTTTTCATTTTTTTCAAATCCTCAAACATGATGAAAAACGGCGTGCCATAGTATGCCGTACGATATGGGCTATAGCCCACGGTCCAAAATGATGAGAAACGAGGCTAACTTTTTTTTTTCAAAATTTCAAAAAACATGGGCTATAACCCATCGTTTTTTTTTTTTTTTCATTTTTTTCAAATCCTCAAAAATTATGAAAAACTGCGTACTATAGTATGCCGTACGATATGGGCTATAGCCCACGGTCCAAAATGATGAGAAACGAGGCTAACTTTTTTTTTATTTTTTTCAAAAAACATGGGCTATAACCCATCGTTTTTTTTTTTTTTTTTTTTTTTTTAATCCTCAAACATGATGAAAAACGGCGTGCCATAGTATGCCGTACGATATGGGCTATAGCCCACGGTCCAAAATGATGAGAAACGAGGCTAACTTTTTTTTTCAAAATTTCAAAAAACATGGGCTATAACCCATCGTTTTTTTCATTTTTTCATTTTTTTCAAATCCTCAAACATGATGAAAAACGGCGTGCCATAGTATGCCGTACGATATGGGCTATAGCCCACGGTCCAAAATGATGAGAAACGAGGCTAACTTTTTTTTTCAAAATTTCAAAAAACATGGGCTATAACCCATCGTTTTTTTCATTTTTTCCATTTTTTTCAAATCCTCAAACATGATGAAAAACGGCGTGCCATAGTATGCCGTACGATATGGGCTATAGCCCACGGTCCAAAATGATGAGAAACGAGGCTAACTTTTTTTTTTTTTTTTTCAAAAAACATGGGCTATAACCCATCGTTTTTTTCATTTTTTCATTTTTTTCAAATCCTCAAACATGATGAAAAACGGCGTGCCATAGTATGCCGTACGATATGGGCTATAGCCCACGGTCCAAAATGATGAGAAACGAGGCTAACTTTTTTTTTCAAAATTTCAAAAAACATGGGCTATAACCCATCGTTTTTTTCATTTTTTCATTTTTTTCAAATCCTCAAACATGATGAAAAACGGCGTGCCATAGTATGCCGTACGATATGGGCTATAGCCCACGGTCCAAAATGATGAGAAACGAGGCTAACTTTTTTTTTCAAAATTTCAAAAAACATGGGCTATAACCCATCGTTTTTTTCATTTTTTCCATTTTTTTCAAATCCTCAAACATGATGAAAAACGGCGTGCCATAGTATGCCGTACGATATGGGCTATAGCCCACGGTCCAAAATGATGAGAAACGAGGCTAACTTTTTTTTTTTTTTTTTCAAAAAACATGGGCTATAACCCATCGTTTTTTTCATTTTTTTCAAATCCTCAAAAATGATGAAAAACGGCGTGCCATAGTATGCCGTACGATATGGGCTATAGCCCACGGTCCAAAATGATGAGAAACGAGGCTAACTTTTTTTTTCAAAATTTCAAAAAACATGGGCTATAACCCATCGTTTTTTTCATTTTTTCATTTTTTTCAAATCCTCAAACATGATGAAAAACGGCGTGCCATAGTATGCCGTACGATATGGGCTATAGCCCACGGTCCAAAATGATGAGAAACGAGGCTAACTTTTTTTTTCAAAATTTCAAAAAACATGGGCTATAACCCATCGTTTTTTTCGTTTTTTTCATTTTTTCCATTTTTTCCAAATCCTCAAACATGATGAAAAACGGCGTGCCATAGTATGCCGTACGATATGGGCTATAGCCCACGGTCCAAAATGATGAGAAACGAGGCTAACTTTTTTTTTCAAAATTTCAAAAAACATGGGCTATAACCCATCGTTTTTTTCATTTTTTCATTTTTTTCAAATCCTCAAACATGATGAAAAACGGCGTGCCATAGTATGCCGTACGATATGGGCTATAGCCCACGGTCCAAAATTTTGAGAAACGAGGCTAACTTTTTTTTCCAAAATTTCAAAAAACATGGGCTATAACCCATCGTTTTTTTCATTTTTTCATTTTTTTCAAATCCTCAAACATGATGAAAAACGGCGTGCCATAGTATGCCGTACGATATGGGCTATAGCCCACGGTCCAAAATGATGAGAAACGAGGCTAACTTTTTTTTTCAAAATTTCAAAAAACATGGGCTATAACCCATCGTTTTTTTCATTTTTTCATTTTTTTCAAATCCTCAAACATGATGAAAAACGGCGTGCCATAGTATGCCGTACGATATGGGCTATAGCCCACGGTCCAAAATGATGAGAAACGAGGCTAACTTTTTTTTTCAAAATTTCAAAAAACATGGGCTATAACCCATCGTTTTTTTCATTTTTTCCATTTTTTTCAAATCCTCAAACATGATGAAAAACGGCGTGCCATAGTATGCCGTACGATATGGGCTATAGCCCACGGTCCAAAATGATGAGAAACGAGGCTAACTTTTTTTTTTTTTTTTTTCAAAAAACATGGGCTATAACCCATCGTTTTTTTCATTTTTTTCAAATCCTCAAAAATGATGAAAAACGGCGTGCCATAGTATGCCGTACGATATGGGCTATAGCCCACGGTCCAAAATGATGAGAAACGAGGCTAACTTTTTTTTTCAAAATTTCAAAAAACATGGGCTATAACCCATCGTTTTTTTCATTTTTTCATTTTTTTCAAATCCTCAAACATGATGAAAAACGGCGTGCCATAGTATGCCGTACGATATGGGCTATAGCCCACGGTCCAAAATGATGAGAAACGAGGCTAACTTTTTTTTTCAAAATTTAAAAAAACATGGGCTATAACCCATCGTTTTTTTCATTTTTTCATTTTTTTCAAATCCTCAAACATGATGAAAAACGGCGTGCCATAGTATGCCGTACGATATGGGCTATAGCCCACGGTCCAAAATGATGAGAAACGAGGCTAACTTTTTTTTTCAAAATTTCAAAAAACATGGGCTATAACCCATCGTTTTTTTTTCTTCATTTTTTTCAAATCCTCAAACATGATGAAAAACGGCGTGCCATAGTATGCCGTACGATATGGGCTATAGCCCACGGTCCAAAATGATGAGAAACGAGGCTAACTTTTTTTTTCAAAATTTCAAAAAACATGGGCTATAACCCATCGTTTTTTTCATTTTTTCATTTTTTTCAAATCCTCAAAAATGATGAAAAACGGCGTGCCATAGTATGCCGTACGATATGGGCTATAGCCCACGGTCCAAAATGATGAGAAACGAGGCTAACTTTTTTTTTCAAAATTTCAAAAAACATGGGCTATAACCCATCGTTTTTTTCATTTTTTCATTTTTTTCAAATCCTCAAACATGATGAAAAACGGCGTGCCATAGTATGCCGTACGATATGGGCTATAGCCCACGGTCCAAAATGATGAGAAACGAGGCTAACTTTTTTTTTCAAAATTTCAAAAAACATGGGCTATAACCCATCGTTTTTTTTTTTTTTCATTTTTTTCAAATCCTCAAAAATTATGAAAAACTGCGTACTATAGTATGCCGTACGATATGGGCTATAGCCCACGGTCCAAAATGATGAGAAACGAGGTTAACATTTTTTTCCAAAATTTCAAAAAACATGGGCTATAACCCATCGTTTTTTTCATTTTTTTCAAATCCTCAAACATGATGAAAAACGGCGTGCCATAGTATGCCGTACGATATGGGCTATAGCCCACGGTCCAAAATGATGAGAAACGAGGCTAACTTTTTTTTCCAAAATTTCAAAAAACATGGGCTATAACCCATCGTTTTTTTCATTTTTTCCATTTTTTTCAAATCCTCAAACATGATGAAAAACGGCGTGCCACAGTATGCCGTACGATATGGGCTATAGCCCACGGTCCAAAATGATGAGAAACAAGGCTAACTTTTTTTTCCAAAATTTCAAAAAACATGGGCTATAACCCATCGTTTTTTTCATTTTTTCCATTTTTTTCAAATCCTCAAACATGATGAAAAACGGCGTGCCACAGTATGCCGTACGATATGGGCTATAGCCCACGGTCCAAAATGATGAGAAACGAGGCTCACTTTTTTTTTCAAATTTTCAAAAAACATGGGCTATAACCCATCGTTTTTTGTTTTTTTTCAAATCCTCAAACATGATGAAAAACGGCGTGCCATAGTATGCCGTACGATATGGGCTATAGCCCACGGTCCAAAATGATGAGAAACGAGGCTAACTTTTTTTTCCAAAATTCAAAAAACATGGGCTATAACCCATCGTTTTTTTCATTTTTTCAATTTTTTTCAAATCCTCAAACATGATGAAAAACGGCGTGCCATAGTATGCCGTACGATATGGGCTATAGCCCACGGTCCAAAATGATGAGAAACGAGGCTAACTTTTTTTTCCAAAATTTCAAAAAACATGGGCTATAACCCATCGTTTTTTTCATTTTTTCCATTTTTTTCAAATCCTCAAACATGATGAAAAACGGCGTGCCACAGTATGCCGTACGATATGGGCTATAGCCCACGGTCCAAAATGATGAGAAACAAGGCTAACTTTTTTTTCCAAAATTTCAAAAAACATGGGCTATAACCCATCGTTTTTTTCATTTTTTCCATTTTTTTCAAATCCTCAAACATGATGAAAAACGGCGTGCCACAGTATGCCGTACGATATGGGCTATAGCCCACGGTCCAAAATGATGAGAAACGAGGCTCACTTTTTTTTTCAAATTTTCAAAAAACATGGGCTATAACCCATCGTTTTTTGTTTTTTTTCAAATCCTCAAACATGATGAAAAACGGCGTGCCATAGTATGCCGTACGATATGGGCTATAGCCCACGGTCCAAAATGATGAGAAACGAGGCTAACTTTTTTTTCCAAAATTCAAAAAACATGGGCTATAACCCATCGTTTTTTTCATTTTTTCAATTTTTTTCAAATCCTCAAACATGATGAAAAACGGCGTGCCATAGTATGCCGTACGATATGGGCTATAGCCCACGGTCCAAAATGATGAGAAACGAGGCTAACTTTTTTTTTTATTATTTAAAAAAACATGGGCTATAACCCATCGTTTTTTTCATTTTTTTATTTTTTTCAAATCCTCAAAAATGATGAAAAACGGCGTGCCATAGTATGCCGTACGATATGGGCTATAGCCCACGGTCCAAAATGATGAGAAACGAGGCTAACTTTTTTTTCCAAAATTTCAAAAAACATGGGCTATAACCCATCGTTTTTTTAATTTTTTCATTTTTTTCAAATCCTCAAACATGATGAAAAACGGCGTGCCATAGTATGCCGTACGATATGGGCTATAGCCCACGGTCCAAAATGATGAGAAACGAGGCTAACTTTTTTTTTCAAAATTTCAAAAAACATGGGCTATAACCCATCGTTTTTTTCATTTTTTCCATTTTTTCCAAATCCTCAAACATGATGAAAAACGGCGTGCCATAGTATGCCGTACGATATGGGCTATAGCCCACGGTCCAAAATGATGAGAAACGAGGCTAACTTTTTTTTCCAAAATTTCAAAAAACATGGGCTATAACCCATCGTTTTTTTCATTTTTTCATTTTTTTCAAATCCTCAAAAATGATGAAAAACGGCGTGCCATAGTATGCCGTACGATATGGGCTATAGCCCACGGTCCAAAATGATGAGAAACGAGGCTAACTTTTTTTTTCAAAATTTCAAAAAACATGGGCTATAACCCATCGTTTTTTTCATTTTTTCATTTTTTTCAAATCCTCAAACATGATGAAAAACGGCGTGCCATAGTATGCCGTACGATATGGGCTATAGCCCACGGTCCAAAATGATGAGAAACGAGGCTAACTTTTTTTTTCAAAATTTCAAAAAACATGGGCTATAACCCATCGTTTTTTTCATTTTTTCATTTTTTTCAAATCCTCAAAAATGATGAAAAACGGCGTGCCATAGTATGCCGTACGATATGGGCTATAGCCCACGGTCCAAAATGATGAGAAACGAGGCTAACTTTTTTTTTCAAAATTTCAAAAAACATGGGCTATAACCCATCGTTTTTTTCATTTTTTCATTTTTTTCAAATCCTCAAACATGATGAAAAACGGCGTGCCATAGTATGCCGTACGATATGGGCTATAGCCCACGGTCCAAAATGATGAGAAACGAGGCTAACTTTTTTTTTCAAAATTTCAAAAAACATGGGCTATAACCCATCGTTTTTTTCATTTTTTTCATTTTTTTCAAATCCTCAAAAATTATGAAAAACTGCGTACTATAGTATGCCGTACGATATGGGCTATAGCCCACGGTCCAAAATGATGAGAAACGAGGCTAACATTTTTTTCCAAAATTTCAAAAAACATGGGCTATAACCCATCGTTTTTTTCATTTTTTTCAAATCCTCAAACATGATGAAAAACGGCGTGCCATAGTATGCCGTACGATATGGGCTATAGCCCACGGTCCAAAATGATGAGAAACGAGGCTAACTTTTTTTTCCAAAATTTCAAAAAAACATGGGCTATAACCCATCGTTTTTTTCATTTTTTCCATTTTTTTCAAATCCTCAAACATGATGAAAAACGGCGTGCCACAGTATGCCGTACGATATGGGCTATAGCCCACGGTCCAAAATGATGAGAAACGAGGCTAACTTTTTTTTTCAAAATTTCAAAAAACATGGGCTATAACCCATCGTTTTTTTTTTTTCCGTTTTTTTCAAATCCTCAAACATGATGAAAAACGGCGTGCCATAGTATGCCGTACGATATGGGCTATAGCCCACGGTCCAAAATGATGAGAAACGAGGCTAACTTTTTTTTTCAAAATTTCAAAAAACATGGGCTATAACCCATCGTTTTTTTCATTTTTTTCAAATCCTCAAACATGATGAAAAACGGCGTGCCATAGTATGCCGTACGATATGGGCTATAGCCCACGGTCCAAAATGATGAGAAACGAGGCTAACTTTTTTTTTCAAAATTTCAAAAAACATGGGCTATAACCCATCGTTTTTTTTTTTTTTTTTTTTTTTTAAATCCTCAAACATGATGAAAAACGGCGTGCCATAGTATGCCGTACGATATGGGCTATAGCCCACGGTCCAAAATGATGAGAAACGAGGCTAACATTTTTTTCCAAAATTTCAAAAAACATGGGCTATAACCCATCGTTTTTTTCATTTTTTCATTTTTTTCAAATCCTCAAACATGATGAAAAACGGCGTGCCATAGTATGCCGTACGATATGGGCTATAGCCCACGGTCCAAAATGATGAGAAACGAGGCTAACTTTTTTTTTTTTAATTTAAAAAAACATGGGCTATAACCCATCGTTTTTTTCATTTTTTTTATTTTTTTCAAATCCTCAAAAATGATGAAAAACGGCGTGCCATAGTATGCCGTACGATATGGGCTATAGCCCACGGTCCAAAATGATGAGAAACGAGGCTAACTTTTTTTTTTCAAAATTTCAAAAAACATGGGCTATAACCCATCGTTTTTTTCATTTTTTCCATTTTTTTCAAATCCTCAAACATGATGAAAAACGGCGTGCCACAGTATGCCGTACGATATGGGCTATAGCCCACGGTCCAAAATGATGAGAAACGAGGCTAACTTTTTTTTTCAAAATTTCAAAAAACATGGGCTATAACCCATCGTTTTTTTTTTTTCCGTTTTTTTCAAATCCTCAAACATGATGAAAAACGGCGTGCCATAGTATGCCGTACGATATGGGCTATAGCCCACGGTCCAAAATGATGAGAAACGAGGCTAACTTTTTTTTTCAAAATTTCAAAAAACATGGGCTATAACCCATCGTTTTTTTCATTTTTTTCAAATCCTCAAACATGATGAAAAACGGCGTGCCATAGTATGCCGTACGATATGGGCTATAGCCCACGGTCCAAAATGATGAGAAACGAGGCTAACTTTTTTTTTCAAAATTTCAAAAAACATGGGCTATAACCCATCGTTTTTTTTTTTCTTCGTTTTTTTCAAATCCTCAAACATGATGAAAAACGGCGTGCCATAGTATGCCGTACGATATGGGCTATAGCCCACGGTCCAAAATGATGAGAAACGAGGCTAACTTTTTTTTTCAAAATTTCAAAAAACATGGGCTATAACCCATCGTTTTTTTCATTTTTTCATTTTTTTCAAATCCTCAAACATGATGAAAAACGGCGTGCCATAGTATGCCGTACGATATGGGCTATAGCCCACGGTCCAAAATGATGAGAAACGAGGCTAACTTTTTTTTTCAAAATTTCAAAAAACATGGGCTATAACCCATCGTTTTTTTTTTTCTTCATTTTTTTCAAATCCTCAAACATGATGAAAAACGGCGTGCCATAGTATGCCGTACGATATGGGCTATAGCCCACGGTCCAAAATGATGAGAAACGAGGCTAACTTTTTTTTTCAAAATTTAAAAAAACATGGGCTATAACCCATCGTTTTTTTCATTTTTTTTATTTTTTTCAAATCCTCAAACATGATGAAAAACGGCGTGCCATAGTATGCCGTACGATATGGGCTATAGCCCACGGTCCAAAATGATGAGAAACGAGGCTAACTTTTTTTTTCAAAATTTCAAAAAACATGGGCTATAACCCATCGTTTTTTTCATTTTTTCATTTTTTTCAAATCCTCAAACATGATGAAAAACGGCGTGCCATAGTATGCCGTACGATATGGGCTAAAGCCCACGGTCCAAAATGATGAGAAACGAGGCTAACTTTTTTTTTCAAAATTTCAAAAAACATGGGCTATAACCCATCGTTTTTTTCATTTTTTCCATTTTTTCCAAATCCTCAAACATGATGAAAAACGGCGTGCCATAGTATGCCGTACGATATGGGCTATAGCCCACGGTCCAAAATGATGAAAAACAAGGCTAACTTTTTTTTTCAAAATTTCAAAAAACATGGGCTATAACCCATCGTTTTTTTTTTTCTTCATTTTTTTCAAATCCTCAAACATGATGAAAAACGGCGTGCCATAGTATGCCGTACGATATGGGCTATAGCCCACGGTCCAAAATGATGAGAAACGAGGCTAACTTTTTTTTTCAAAATTTAAAAAAACATGGGCTATAACCCATCGTTTTTTTCATTTTTTCCATTTTTTTCAAATCCTCAAACATGATGAAAAACGGCGTGCCATAGTATGCCGTACGATATGGGCTATAGCCCACGGTCCAAAATGATGAGAAACGAGGCTAACTTTTTTTTTCAAAATTTCAAAAAACATGGGCTATAACCCATCGTTTTTTTCATTTTTTCATTTTTTTCAAATCCTCAAACATGATGAAAAACGGCGTGCCATAGTATGCCGTACGATATGGGCTATAGCCCACGGTCCAAAATGATGAGAAACGAGGCTAACTTTTTTTTTCAAAATTTCAAAAAACATGGGCTATAACCCATCGTTTTTTTTTTTCTTCGTTTTTTTCAAATCCTCAAACATGATGAAAAACGGCGTGCCATAGTATGCCGTACGATATGGGCTATAGCCCACGGTCCAAAATGATGAGAAACGAGGCTAACTTTTTTTTTCAAAATTTCAAAAAACATGGGCTATAACCCATCGTTTTTTTCATTTTTTCATTTTTTTCAAATCCTCAAACATGATGAAAAACGGCGTGCCATAGTATGCCGTACGATATGGGCTATAGCCCACGGTCCAAAATGATGAGAAACGAGGCTAACTTTTTTTTTCAAAATTTCAAAAAACATGGGCTATAACCCATCGTTTTTTTTTTTCTTCATTTTTTTCAAATCCTCAAACATGATGAAAAACGGCGTGCCATAGTATGCCGTACGATATGGGCTATAGCCCACGGTCCAAAATGATGAGAAACGAGGCTAACTTTTTTTTTCAAAATTTAAAAAAACATGGGCTATAACCCATCGTTTTTTTCATTTTTTTTATTTTTTTCAAATCCTCAAAAATGATGAAAAACGGCGTGCCATAGTATGCCGTACGATATGGGCTATAGCCCACGGTCCAAAATGATGAGAAACGAGGCTAACTTTTTTTTTCAAAATTTCAAAAAACATGGGCTATAACCCATCGTTTTTTTCATTTTTTCATTTTTTTCAAATCCTCAAACATGATGAAAAACGGCGTGCCATAGTATGCCGTACGATATGGGCTAAAGCCCACGGTCCAAAATGATGAGAAACGAGGCTAACTTTTTTTTTCAAAATTTCAAAAAACATGGGCTATAACCCATCGTTTTTTTCATTTTTTCCATTTTTTCCAAATCCTCAAACATGATGAAAAACGGCGTGCCATAGTATGCCGTACGATATGGGCTATAGCCCACGGTCCAAAATGATGAAAAACAAGGCTAACTTTTTTTTTCAAAATTTCAAAAAACATGGGCTATAACCCATCGTTTTTTTCATTTTTTCCATTTTTTTCAAATCCTCAAACATGATGAAAAACGGCGTGCCATAGTATGCCGTACGATATGGGCTATAGCCCACGGTCCAAAATGATGAGAAACGAGGCTAACTTTTTTTTTCAAAATTTCAAAAAACATTGGCTATAACCCATCGTTTTTTTCATTTTTTCATTTTTTTCAAATCCTCAAACATGATGAAAAACGGCGTGCCATAGTATGCCGTACGATATGGGCTATAGCCCACGGTCCAAAATGATGAGAAACGAGGCTAACTTTTTTTTTCAAAATTTCAAAAAACATGGGCTATAACCCATCGTTTTTTTTTTTCTTCATTTTTTTCAAATCCTCAAACATGATGAAAAACGGCGTGCCATAGTATGCCGTACGATATGGGCTATAGCCCACGGTCCAAAATGATGAGAAACGAGGCTAACTTTTTTTTTCAAAATTTCAAAAAACATGGGCTATAACCCATCGTTTTTTTCATTTTTTCCATTTTTTCCAAATCCTCAAACATGATGAAAAACGGCGTGCCATAGTATGCCGTACGATATGGGCTATAGCCCACGGTCCAAAATGATGAGAAACGAGGCTAACTTTTTTTTTCAAAATTTCAAAAAACATGGGCTATAACCCATCGTTTTTTTCATTTTTTCATTTTTTTCAAATCCTCAAACATGATGAAAAACGGCGTGCCATAGTATGCCGTACGATATGGGCTATAGCCCACGGTCCAAAATGATGAGAAACGAGGCTAACTTTTTTTTCCAAAATTTCAAAAAACATGGGCTATAACCCATCGTTTTTTTCATTTTTTCATTTTTTTCAAATCCTCAAACATGATGAAAAACGGCGTGCCATAGTATGCCGTACGATATGGGCTATAGCCCACGGTCCAAAATGATGAGAAACGAGGCTAACTTTTTTTTCCAAAATTTCAAAAAACATGGGCTATAACCCATCGTTTTTTTCATTTTTTCATTTTTTTCAAATCCTCAAAAATGATGAAAAACGGCGTGCCATAGTATGCCGTACGATATGGGCTATAGCCCACGGTCCAAAATGATGAGAAACGAGGCTAACTTTTTTTTTCAAAATTTCAAAAAACATGGGCTATAACCCATCGTTTTTTTCATTTTTTCATTTTTTTCAAATCCTCAAACATGATGAAAAACGGCGTGCCATAGTATGCCGTACGATATGGGCTATAGCCCACGGTCCAAAATGATGAGAAACGAGGCTAACTTTTTTTTCCAAAATTTCAAAAAACATGGGCTATAACCCATCGTTTTTTTCATTTTTTCCATTTTTTTCAAATCCTCAAACATGATGAAAAACGGCGTGCCACAGTATGCCGTACGATATGGGCTATAGCCCACGGTCCAAAATGATGAGAAACGAGGCTAACTTTTTTTTTCAAAATTTCAAAAAACATGGGCTATAACCCATCGTTTTTTTTTTTTTCGTTTTTTTCAAATCCTCAAACATGATGAAAAACGGCGTGCCATAGTATGCCGTACGATATGGGCTATAGCCCACGGTCCAAAATGATGAGAAACGAGGCTAACTTTTTTTTTCAAAATTTCAAAAAACATGGGCTATAACCCATCGTTTTTTTCATTTTTTTCAAATCCTCAAACATGATGAAAAACGGCGTGCCATAGTATGCCGTACGATATGGGCTATAGCCCACGGTCCAAAATGATGAGAAACGAGGCTAACTTTTTTTTTCAAAATTTCAAAAAACATGGGCTATAACCCATCGTTTTTTTTTTTTTTTTTTTTTTTCAAATCCTCAAACATGATGAAAAACGGCGTGCCATAGTATGCCGTACGATATGGGCTATAGCCCACGGTCCAAAATGATGAGAAACGAGGCTAACATTTTTTTCCAAAATTTCAAAAAACATGGGCTATAACCCATCGTTTTTTTCATTTTTTCATTTTTTTCAAATCCTCAAACATGATGAAAAACGGCGTGCCATAGTATGCCGTACGATATGGGCTATAGCCCACGGTCCAAAATGATGAGAAACGAGGCTAACTTTTTTTTTTTTAATTTAAAAAAACATGGGCTATAACCCATCGTTTTTTTCATTTTTTTTATTTTTTTCAAATCCTCAAAAATGATGAAAAACGGCGTGCCATAGTATGCCGTACGATATGGGCTATAGCCCACGGTCCAAAATGATGAGAAACGAGGCTAACTTTTTTTTTCAAAATTTCAAAAAACATGGGCTATAACCCATCGTTTTTTTCATTTTTTCCATTTTTTTCAAATCCTCAAACATGATGAAAAACGGCGTGCCACAGTATGCCGTACGATATGGGCTATAGCCCACGGTCCAAAATGATGAGAAACGAGGCTAACTTTTTTTTTCAAAATTTCAAAAAACATGGGCTATAACCCATCGTTTTTTTTTTTTTCGTTTTTTTCAAATCCTCAAACATGATGAAAAACGGCGTGCCATAGTATGCCGTACGATATGGGCTATAGCCCACGGTCCAAAATGATGAGAAACGAGGCTAACTTTTTTTTTCAAAATTTCAAAAAACATGGGCTATAACCCATCGTTTTTTTCATTTTTTTCAAATCCTCAAACATGATGAAAAACGGCGTGCCATAGTATGCCGTACGATATGGGCTATAGCCCACGGTCCAAAATGATGAGAAACGAGGCTAACTTTTTTTTTCAAAATTTCAAAAAACATGGGCTATAACCCATCGTTTTTTTTTTTCTTCGTTTTTTTCAAATCCTCAAACATGATGAAAAACGGCGTGCCATAGTATGCCGTACGATATGGGCTATAGCCCACGGTCCAAAATGATGAGAAACGAGGCTAACTTTTTTTTTCAAAATTTCAAAAAACATGGGCTATAACCCATCGTTTTTTTCATTTTTTCATTTTTTTCAAATCCTCAAACATGATGAAAAACGGCGTGCCATAGTATGCCGTACGATATGGGCTATAGCCCACGGTCCAAAATGATGAGAAACGAGGCTAACTTTTTTTTTCAAAATTTCAAAAAACATGGGCTATAACCCATCGTTTTTTTTTTTCTTCATTTTTTTCAAATCCTCAAACATGATGAAAAACGGCGTGCCATAGTATGCCGTACGATATGGGCTATAGCCCACGGTCCAAAATGATGAGAAACGAGGCTAACTTTTTTTTCCAAAATTTAAAAAAACATGGGCTATAACCCATCGTTTTTTTCATTTTTTTATTTTTTTCAAATCCTCAAACATGATGAAAAACGGCGTGCCATAGTATGCCGTACGATATGGGCTATAGCCCACGGTCCAAAATGATGAGAAACGAGGCTAACTTTTTTTTTCAAAATTTCAAAAAACATGGGCTATAACCCATCGTTTTTTTCATTTCTTCGTTTTTTTCAAATCCTCAAACATGATGAAAAACGGCGTGCCATAGTATGCCGTACGATATGGGCTATAGCCCACGGTCCAAAATGATGAGAAACGAGGCTAACTTTTTTTTTCAAAATTTCAAAAAACATGGGCTATAACCCATCGTTTTTTTCATTTTTTCATTTTTTTCAAATCCTCAAACATGATGAAAAACGGCGTGCCATAGTATGCCGTACGATATGGGCTATAGCCCACGGTCCAAAATGATGAGAAACGAGGCTAACTTTTTTTTTCAAAATTTCAAAAAACATGGGCTATAACCCATCGTTTTTTTTTTTCTTCATTTTTTTCAAATCCTCAAACATGATGAAAAACGGCGTGCCATAGTATGCCGTACGATATGGGCTATAGCCCACGGTCCAAAATGATGAGAAACGAGGCTAACTTTTTTTTTCAAAATTTAAAAAAACATGGGCTATAACCCATCGTTTTTTTCATTTTTTTATTTTTTTCAAATCCTCAAACATGATGAAAAACGGCGTGCCATAGTATGCCGTACGATATGGGCTATAGCCCACGGTCCAAAATGATGAGAAACGAGGCTAACTTTTTTTTTCAAAATTTCAAAAAACATGGGCTATAACCCATCGTTTTTTTCATTTTTTCATTTTTTTCAAATCCTCAAACATGATGAAAAACGGCGTGCCATAGTATGCCGTACGATATGGGCTAAAGCCCACGGTCCAAAATGATGAGAAACGAGGCTAACTTTTTTTTTCAAAATTTCAAAAAACATGGGCTATAACCCATCGTTTTTTTCATTTTTTCCATTTTTTCCAAATCCTCAAACATGATGAAAAACGGCGTGCCATAGTATGCCGTACGATATGGGCTATAGCCCACGGTCCAAAATGATGAAAAACAAGGCTAACTTTTTTTTTCAAAATTTCAAAAAACATGGGCTATAACCCATCGTTTTTTTTTTCTTCATTTTTTTCAAATCCTCAAACATGATGAAAAACGGCGTGCCATAGTATGCCGTACGATATGGGCTATAGCCCACGGTCCAAAATGATGAGAAACGAGGCTAACTTTTTTTTTCAAAATTTAAAAAAACATGGGCTATAACCCATCGTTTTTTTCATTTTTTCCATTTTTTTCAAATCCTCAAACATGATGAAAAACGGCGTGCCATAGTATGCCGTACGATATGGGCTATAGCCCACGGTCCAAAATGATGAGAAACGAGGCTAACTTTTTTTTTCAAAATTTCAAAAAACATGGGCTATAACCCATCGTTTTTTTCATTTTTTCATTTTTTTCAAATCCTCAAACATGATGAAAAACGGCGTGCCATAGTATGCCGTACGATATGGGCTATAGCCCACGGTCCAAAATGATGAGAAACGAGGCTAACTTTTTTTTTCAAAATTTCAAAAAACATGGGCTATAACCCATCGTTTTTTTTTTTCTTCGTTTTTTTCAAATCCTCAAACATGATGAAAAACGGCGTGCCATAGTATGCCGTACGATATGGGCTATAGCCCACGGTCCAAAATGATGAGAAACGAGGCTAACTTTTTTTTTCAAAATTTCAAAAAACATGGGCTATAACCCATCGTTTTTTTCATTTTTTCATTTTTTTCAAATCCTCAAACATGATGAAAAACGGCGTGCCATAGTATGCCGTACGATATGGGCTATAGCCCACGGTCCAAAATGATGAGAAACGAGGCTAACTTTTTTTTTCAAAATTTCAAAAAACATGGGCTATAACCCATCGTTTTTTTTTTTCTTCATTTTTTTCAAATCCTCAAACATGATGAAAAACGGCGTGCCATAGTATGCCGTACGATATGGGCTATAGCCCACGGTCCAAAATGATGAGAAACGAGGCTAACTTTTTTTTTCAAAATTTAAAAAAACATGGGCTATAACCCATCGTTTTTTTCATTTTTTTTATTTTTTTCAAATCCTCAAAAATGATGAAAAACGGCGTGCCATAGTATGCCGTACGATATGGGCTATAGCCCACGGTCCAAAATGATGAGAAACGAGGCTAACTTTTTTTTTCAAAATTTCAAAAAACATGGGCTATAACCCATCGTTTTTTTCATTTTTTCATTTTTTTCAAATCCTCAAACATGATGAAAAACGGCGTGCCATAGTATGCCGTACGATATGGGCTAAAGCCCACGGTCCAAAATGATGAGAAACGAGGCTAACTTTTTTTTTCAAAATTTCAAAAAACATGGGCTATAACCCATCGTTTTTTTCATTTTTTCCATTTTTTCCAAATCCTCAAACATGATGAAAAACGGCGTGCCATAGTATGCCGTACGATATGGGCTATAGCCCACGGTCCAAAATGATGAAAAACAAGGCTAACTTTTTTTTTCAAAATTTCAAAAAACATGGGCTATAACCCATCGTTTTTTTCATTTTTTCCATTTTTTTCAAATCCTCAAACATGATGAAAAACGGCGTGCCATAGTATGCCGTACGATATGGGCTATAGCCCACGGTCCAAAATGATGAGAAACGAGGCTAACTTTTTTTTTCAAAATTTCAAAAAACATTGGCTATAACCCATCGTTTTTTTCATTTTTTCATTTTTTTCAAATCCTCAAACATGATGAAAAACGGCGTGCCATAGTATGCCGTACGATATGGGCTATAGCCCACGGTCCAAAATGATGAGAAACGAGGCTAACTTTTTTTTTCAAAATTTCAAAAAACATGGGCTATAACCCATCGTTTTTTTTTTTCTTCATTTTTTTCAAATCCTCAAACATGATGAAAAACGGCGTGCCATAGTATGCCGTACGATATGGGCTATAGCCCACGGTCCAAAATGATGAGAAACGAGGCTAACTTTTTTTTTCAAAATTTCAAAAAACATGGGCTATAACCCATCGTTTTTTTCATTTTTTCCATTTTTTCCAAATCCTCAAACATGATGAAAAACGGCGTGCCATAGTATGCCGTACGATATGGGCTATAGCCCACGGTCCAAAATGATGAGAAACGAGGCTAACTTTTTTTTTCAAAATTTCAAAAAACATGGGCTATAACCCATCGTTTTTTTCATTTTTTCATTTTTTTCAAATCCTCAAACATGATGAAAAACGGCGTGCCATAGTATGCCGTACGATATGGGCTATAGCCCACGGTCCAAAATGATGAGAAACGAGGCTAACTTTTTTTTTCAAAATTTCAAAAAACATGGGCTATAACCCATCGTTTTTTTTTTTCTTCATTTTTTTCAAATCCTCAAACATGATGAAAAACGGCGTGCCATAGTATGCCGTACGATATGGGCTATAGCCCACGGTCCAAAATGATGAGAAACGAGGCTAACTTTTTTTTTCAAAATTTCAAAAAACATGGGCTATAACCCATCGTTTTTTTCATTTTTTCCATTTTTTCCAAATCCTCAAACATGATGAAAAACGGCGTGCCATAGTATGCCGTACGATATGGGCTATAGCCCACGGTCCAAAATGATGAGAAACGAGGCTAACTTATTTTTTCAAAATTAAAAAAAACATGGGCTATAACCCATCGTTTTTTTCATTTTTTCATTTTTTTCAAATCCTCAAACATGATGAAAAACGGCGTGCCATAGTATGCCGTACGATATGGGCTATAGCCCACGGTCCAAAATGATGAGAAACGAGGCTAACTTTTTTTTCCAAAATTTCAAAAAACATGGGCTATAACCCATCGTTTTTTTCATTTTTTCATTTTTTTCAAATCCTCAAAAATGATGAAAAACGGCGTGCCATAGTATGCCGTACGATATGGGCTATAGCCCACGGTCCAAAATGATGAGAAACAAGGCTAACTTTTTTTTTCAAAATTTCAAAAAACATGGGCTATAACCCATCGTTTTTTTCATTTTTTCCATTTTTTTCAAATCCTCAAACATGATGAAAAACGGCGTGCCATAGTATGCCGTACGATATGGGCTATAGCCCACGGTCCAAAATGATGAGAAACGAGGCTAACTTTTTTTTTCAAAATTTCAAAAAACATGGGCTATAACCCATCGTTTTCTTCATTTTTTCATTTTTTTCAAATCCTCAAACATGATGAAAAACGGCGTGCCATAGTATGCCGTACGATATGGGCTATAGCCCACGGTCCAAAATGATGAGAAACGAGGCTAACTTTTTTTTTCAAAATTTCAAAAAACATGGGCTATAACCCATCGTTTTTTTTTTTCTTCATTTTTTTCAAATCCTCAAACATGATGAAAAACGGCGTGCCATAGTATGCCGTACGATATGGGCTATAGCCCACGGTCCAAAATGATGAGAAACGAGGCTAACTTTTTTTTTCAAAATTTAAAAAAACATGGGCTATATCCCATCGTTTTTTTCATTTTTTCATTTTTTTCAAATCCTCAAACATGATGAAAAACGGCGTGCCATAGTATGCCGTACGATATGGGCTATAGCCCACGGTCCAAAATGATGAGAAACGAGGCTAACTTTTTTTTCCAAAATTTCAAAAAACATGGGCTATAACCCATCGTTTTTTTCATTTTTTTCATTTTTTTCAAATCCTCAAAAATGATGAAAAACGGCGTGCCATAGTATGCCGTACGATATGGGCTATAGCCCACGGTCCAAAATGATGAGAAACAAGGCTAACTTTTTTTTTCAAAATTTCAAAAAACATGGGCTATAACCCATCGTTTTTTTCATTTTTTCCATTTTTTTCAAATCCTCAAACATGATGAAAAACGGCGTGCCATAGTATGCCGTACGATATGGGCTATAGCCCACGGTCCAAAATGATGAGAAACGAGGCTAACTTTTTTTTTCAAAATTTCAAAAAACATGGGCTATAACCCATCGTTTTTTTCATTTTTTCATTTTTTTCAAATCCTCAAACATGATGAAAAACGGCGTGCCATAGTATGCCGTACGATATGGGCTATAGCCCACGGTCCAAAATGATGAGAAACGAGGCTAACTTTTTTTTTCAAAATTTCAAAAAACATGGGCTATAACCCATCGTTTTTTTTTTTTCTTCATTTTTTTCAAATCCTCAAACATGATGAAAAACGGCGTGCCATAGTATGCCGTACGATATGGGCTATAGCCCACGGTCCAAAATGATGAGAAACGAGGCTAACTTTTTTTTTCAAAATTTCAAAAAACATGGGCTATAACCCATCGTTTTTTTCATTTTTTCCATTTTTTCCAAATCCTCAAACATGATGAAAAACGGCGTGCCATAGTATGCCGTACGATATGGGCTATAGCCCACGGTCCAAAATGATGAGAAACGAGGCTAACTTTTTTTTTCAAAATTTCAAAAAACATGGGCTATAACCCATCGTTTTTTTCATTTTTTCATTTTTTTCAAATCCTCAAACATGATGAAAAACGGCGTGCCATAGTATGCCGTACGATATGGGCTATAGCCCACGGTCCAAAATGATGAGAAACGAGGCTAACTTTTTTTTCCAAAATTTCAAAAAACATGGGCTATAACCCATCGTTTTTTTCATTTTTTCATTTTTTTCAAATCCTCAAAAATGATGAAAAACGGCGTGCCATAGTATGCCGTACGATATGGGCTATAGCCCACGGTCCAAAATGATGAGAAACAAGGCTAACTTTTTTTTTCAAAATTTCAAAAAACATGGGCTATAACCCATCGTTTTTTTCATTTTTTCCATTTTTTCCAAATCCTCAAACATGATGAAAAACGGCGTGCCATAGTATGCCGTACGATATGGGCTATAGCCCACGGTCCAAAATGATGAGAAACGAGGCTAACTTTTTTTTTCAAAATTTCAAAAAACATGGGCTATAACCCATCGTTTTTTTCATTTTTTCATTTTTTTCAAATCCTCAAACATGATGAAAAACGGCGTGCCATAGTATGCCGTACGATATGGGCTATAGCCCACGGTCCAAAATGATGAGAAACGAGGCTAACTTTTTTTTTCAAAATTTCAAAAAACATGGGCTATAACCCATCGTTTTTTTTTTTCTTCATTTTTTTCAAATCCTCAAACATGATGAAAAACGGCGTGCCATAGTATGCCGTACGATATGGGCTATAGCCCACGGTCCAAAATGATGAGAAACGAGGCTAACTTTTTTTTTCAAATTTTCAAAAAACATGGGCTATAACCCATCGTTTTTTTCATTTTTTCATTTTTTTCAAATCCTCAAACATGATGAAAAACGGCGTGCCATAGTATGCCGTACGATATGGGCTATAGCCCACGGTCCAAAATGATGAGAAACGAGGCTAACTTTTTTTTTCAAATTTTCAAAAAACATGGGCTATAACCTATCGTTTTTTTCATTTTTTCATTTTTTTCAAATCCTCAAACATGATGAAAAACGGCGTGCCATAGTATGCCGTACGATATGGGCTTTAGCCCACGGTCCAAAATGATGAGAAACGAGGCTAACTTTTTTTTTCAAAATTTCAAAAAACATGGGCTATAACCCATCGTTTTTTTCATTTTTTCCATTTTTTTCAAATCCTCAAACATGATGAAAAACGGCGTGCCATAGTATGCCGTACGATATGGGCTATAGCCCACGGTCCAAAATGATGAGAAACGAGGCTAACTTTTTTTTTCAAAATTTCAAAAAACATGGGCTATAACCCATCGTTTTTTTCATTTTTTTCAAATCCTCAAACATGATGAAAAACGGCGTGCCATAGTATGCCGTACGATATGGGCTATAGCCCACGGTCCAAAATGATGAGAAACGAGGCTAACTTTTTTTTTCAAAATTTCAAAAAACATGGGCTATAACCCATCGTTTTTTTTTTTTTTTCATTTTTTTCAAATCCTCAAACATGATGAAAAACGGCGTGCCATAGTATGCCGTACGATATGGGCTATAGCCCACGGTCCAAAATGATGAGAAACGAGGCTAACATTTTTTTCCAAAATTTCAAAAAACATGGGCTATAACCCATCGTTTTTTTCATTTTTTCATTTTTTTCAAATCCTCAAACATGATGAAAAACGGCGTGCCATAGTATGCCGTACGATATGGGCTATAGCCCACGGTCCAAAATGATGAGAAACGAGGCTAACTTTTTTTTTCAAATTTTCAAAAAACATGGGCTATAACCCATCGTTTTTTTTTTTTTTTCATTTTTTTCAAATCCTCAAACATGATGAAAAACGGCGTGCCATAGTATGCCGTACGATATGGGCTATAGCCCACGGTCCAAAATGATGAGAAACGAGGCTAACTTTTTTTTTCAAAATTTCAAAAAACATGGGCTATAACCCATCGTTTTTTTCATTTTTTCATTTTTTTCAAATCCTCAAACATGATGAAAAACGGCGTGCCATAGTATGCCGTACGATATGGGCTATAGCCCACGGTCCAAAATGATGAGAAACGAGGCTAACTTTTTTTTTCAAATTTTCAAAAAACATGGGCTATAACCCATCGTTTTTTTCATTTTTTCATTTTTTTCAAATCCTCAAACATGATGAAAAACGGCGTGCCATAGTATGCCGTACGATATGGGCTATAGCCCACGGTCCAAAATGATGAGAAACGAGGCTAACTTTTTTTTTCAAATTTTCAAAAAACATGGGCTATAACCTATCGTTTTTTTCATTTTTTCATTTTTTTCAAATCCTCAAACATGATGAAAAACGGCGTGCCATAGTATGCCGTACGATATGGGCTTTAGCCCACGGTCCAAAATGATGAGAAACGAGGCTAACTTTTTTTTTCAAAATTTCAAAAAACATGGGCTATAACCCATCGTTTTTTTCATTTTTTCCATTTTTTTCAAATCCTCAAACATGATGAAAAACGGCGTGCCATAGTATGCCGTACGATATGGGCTATAGCCCACGGTCCAAAATGATGAGAAACGAGGCTAACTTTTTTTTTCAAAATTTCAAAAAACATGGGCTATAACCCATCGTTTTTTTCATTTTTTTCAAATCCTCAAACATGATGAAAAACGGCGTGCCATAGTATGCCGTACGATATGGGCTATAGCCCACGGTCCAAAATGATGAGAAACGAGGCTAACTTTTTTTTTCAAAATTTCAAAAAACATGGGCTATAACCCATCGTTTTTTGTTTTTTTTCATTTTTTTCAAATCCTCAAACATGATGAAAAACGGCGTGCCATAGTATGCCGTACGATATGGGCTATAGCCCACGGTCCAAAATGATGAGAAACGAGGCTAACATTTTTTTCCAAAATTTCAAAAAACATGGGCTATAACCCATCGTTTTTTTCATTTTTTCATTTTTTTCAAATCCTCAAACATGATGAAAAACGGCGTGCCATAGTATGCCGTACGATATGGGCTATAGCCCACGGTCCAAAATGATGAGAAACGAGGCTAACTTTTTTTTTCAAATTTTCAAAAAACATGGGCTATAACCCATCGTTTTTTTTTTTTTTCATTTTTTTCAAATCCTCAAACATGATGAAAAACGGCGTGCCATAGTATGCCGTACGATATGGGCTATAGCCCACGGTCCAAAATGATGAGAAACGAGGCTAACTTTTTTTTTTTAATTTAAAAAAACATGGGCTATAACCCATCGTTTTTTTTCATTTTTTTATTTTTTTCAAATCCTCAAAAATGATGAAAAACGGCGTGCCATAGTATGCCGTACGATATGGGCTATAGCCCACGGTCCAAAATGATGAGAAACGAGGCTAACTTTTTTTTTCAAAATTTCAAAAAACATGGGCTATAACCCATCGTTTTTTTTATTTTTTCATTTTTTTCAAATCCTCAAACATGATGAAAAACGGCGTGCCATAGTATGCCGTACGATATGGGCTATAGCCCACGGTCCAAAATGATGAGAAACGAGGCTAACTTTTTTTTCCAAAATTTCAAAAAACATGGGCTATAACCCATCGTTTTTTTCATTTTTTCATTTTTTTCAAATCCTCAAAAATGATGAAAAACGGCGTGCCATAGTATGCCGTACGATATGGGCTATAGCCCACGGTCCAAAATGATGAGAAACGAGGCTAACATTTTTTTCCAAAATTTCAAAAAACATGGGCTATAACCCATCGTTTTTTTTTTTTTTTCATTTTTTTCAAATCCTCAAACATGATGAAAAACGGCGTGCCATAGTATGCCGTACGATATGGGCTATAGCCCACGGTCCAAAATGATGAGAAACGAGGCTAACTTTTTTTTTTTAATTTCAAAAAACATGGGCTATAACCCATCGTTTTTTTCATTTTTTTTATTTTTTTCAAATCCTCAAAAATGATGAAAAACGGCGTGCCATAGTATGCCGTACGATATGGGCTATAGCCCACGGTCCAAAATGATGAGAAACGAGGCTAACTTTTTTTTTCAAAATTTCAAAAAACATGGGCTATAACCCATCGTTTTTTTCATTTTTTCCAAATCCTCAAACATGATGAAATGGCGTGCCATAGTATGCCGTACGATATGGGCTATAGCCCACGGTCCAAAATGAGGAGAAACGAGGCTAACTTTTTTTTTCAAAATTTCAAAAAACATGGGCTATAACCCATCGTTTTTTTCATTTTTTCATTTTTTTCAAATCCTCAAACATGATGAAAAACGGCGTGCCATAGTATGCCGTACGATATGGGCTATAGCCCACGGTCCAAAATGATGAGAAACGAGGCTAACTTTTTTTTTCAAAATTTCAAAAAACATGGGCTTTAACCCATCGTTTTTTTCATTTTTCCATTTTTTTCAAATCCTCAAACATGATGAAAAACGGCGTGCCATAGTATGCCGTACGATATGGGCTATAGCCCACGGTCCAAAATGATGAGAAACGAGGCTAACTTTTTTTTTTTTAATTTCAAAAAACATGGGCTATAACCCATCGTTTTTTTCATTTTTTTTATTTTTTTCAAATCCTCAAAAATGATGAAAAACGGCGTGCCATAGTATGCCGTACGATATGGGCTATAGCCCACGGTCCAAAATGATGAGAAACGAGGCTAACTTTTTTTTTCAAAATTTCAAAAAACATGGGCTATAACCCATCGTTTTTTTCATTTTTTCCAAATCCTCAAACATGATGAAATGGCGTGCCATAGTATGCCGTACGATATGGGCTATAGCCCACGGTCCAAAATGATGAGAAACGAGGCTAACTTTTTTTTTCAAAATTTCAAAAAACATGGGCTATAACCCATCGTTTTTTTCATTTTTTCATTTTTTTCAAATCCTCAAACATGATGAAAAACGGCGTGCCATAGTATGCCGTACGATATGGGCTATAGCCCACGGTCCAAAATGATGAGAAACGAGGCTAACTATTTTTTCCAAAATTTCAAAAAACATGGGCTATAACCCATCGTTTTTTTCATTTTTTCATTTTTTTCAAATCCTCAAAAATGATGAAAAACGGCGTGCCATAGTATGCCGTACGATATGGGCTATAGCCCACGGTCCAAAATGATGAGAAACAAGGCTAACTTTTTTTTTCAAAATTTCAAAAAACATGGGCTATAACCCATCGTTTTTTTCATTTTTTCCATTTTTTTCAAATCCTCAAACATGATGAAAAACGGCGTGCCATAGTATGCCGTACGATATGGGCTATAGCCCACGGTCCAAAATGATGAGAAACGAGGCTAACTTTTTTTTTCAAAATTTCAAAAAACATGGGCTATAACCCATCGTTTTTTTTCATTTTTTCATTTTTTTCAAATCCTCAAACATGATGAAAAACGGCGTGCCATAGTATGCCGTACGATATGGGCTATAGCCCACGGTCCAAAATGATGAGAAACGAGGCTAACTTTTTTTTTCAAAATTTCAAAAAACATGGGCTATAACCCATCGTTTTTTTTTTTCTTCATGTTTTTCAAATCCTCAAACATGATGAAAAACGGCGTGCCATAGTATGCCGTACGATATGGGCTATAGCCCACGGTCCAAAATGATGAGAAACGAGGCTAACTTTTTTTTTCAAAATTTCAAAAAACATGGGCTATAACCCATCGTTTTTTTCATTTTTTCATTTTTTTCAAATCCTCAAAAATGATGAAAAACGGCGTGCCATAGTATGCCGTACGATATGGGCTATAGCCCACGGTCCAAAATGAGGAGAAACGAGGCTAACTTTTTTTTTCAAAATTTAAAAAAACATGGGCTATAACCCATCGTTTTTTTTCATTTTTTTCAAATCCTCAAAAATGATGAAAAACGGCGTGCCATAGTATGCCGTACGATATGAGCTATAGCCCACGGTCCAAAATGATGAGAAACGAGGCTAACTATTTTTTTCAAAATTTCAAAAAACATGGGCTATAACCCATCGTTTTTTTCATTTTTTTCAAATCCTCAAACATGATGAAAAACGGCGTGCCATAGTATGCCGTACGATATGGGCTATAGCCCACGGTCCAAAATGATGAGAAACGAGGCTAACTTTCTTTTTCAAAATTTCAAAAAACATGGGCTATAACCCATCGTTTTTTTTTTTGTTTTGTTTTTTTTAATCCTCAAACATGATGAAAAACGGCGTGCCATAGTATGCCGTACGATATGGGCTATAGCCCACGGTCCAAAATGATGAGAAACGAGGCTAACTTTTTTTTTCAAAATTTCAAAAAACATGGGCTATAACCCATCGTTTTTTTCATTTTTTCCATTTTTTTCAAATCCTCAAACATGATGAAAAACGGCGTGCCATAGTATGCCGTACGATATGGGCTATAGCCCACGGTCCAAAATGATGAGAAACGAGGCTAACTTTTTTTTTCAAAATTTCAAAAAACATGGGCTATAACCCATCGTTTTTTTCATTTTTTTCAAATCCTCAAACATGATGAAAAACGGCGTGCCATAGTATGCCGTACGATATGGGCTATAGCCCACGGTCCAAAATGATGAGAAACGAGGCTAACTTTTTTTTTCAAAATTTCAAAAAACATGGGCTATAACCCATCGTTTTTTTTTTTTTTTCATTTTTTTCAAATCCTCAAACATGATGAAAAACGGCGTGCCATAGTATGCCGTACGATATGGGCTATAGCCCACGGTCCAAAATGATGAGAAACGAGGCTAACATTTTTTTCCAAAATTTCAAAAAACATGGGCTATAACCCATCGTTTTTTTCATTTTTTCATTTTTTTCAAATCCTCAAACATGATGAAAAACGGCGTGCCATAGTATGCCGTACGATATGGGCTATAGCCCACGGTCCAAAATGATGAGAAACGAGGCTAACTTTTTTTTTCAAATTTTCAAAAAACATGGGCTATAACCTATCGTTTTTTTCATTTTTTCATTTTTTTCAAATCCTCAAACATGATGAAAAACGGCGTGCCATAGTATGCCGTACGATATGGGCTTTAGCCCACGGTCCAAAATGATGAGAAACGAGGCTAACTTTTTTTTTCAAAATTTCAAAAAACATGGGCTATAACCCATCGTTTTTTTCATTTTTTCCATTTTTTTCAAATCCTCAAACATGATGAAAAACGGCGTGCCATAGTATGCCGTACGATATGGGCTATAGCCCACGGTCCAAAATGATGAGAAACGAGGCTAACTTTTTTTTTCAAAATTTCAAAAAACATGGGCTATAACCCATCGTTTTTTTCATTTTTTTCAAATCCTCAAACATGATGAAAAACGGCGTGCCATAGTATGCCGTACGATATGGGCTATAGCCCACGGTCCAAAATGATGAGAAACGAGGCTAACTTTTTTTTTCAAAATTTCAAAAAACATGGGCTATAACCCATCGTTTTTTGTTTTTTTTCATTTTTTTCAAATCCTCAAACATGATGAAAAACGGCGTGCCATAGTATGCCGTACGATATGGGCTATAGCCCACGGTCCAAAATGATGAGAAACGAGGCTAACATTTTTTTCCAAAATTTCAAAAAACATGGGCTATAACCCATCGTTTTTTTCATTTTTTCATTTTTTTCAAATCCTCAAACATGATGAAAAACGGCGTGCCATAGTATGCCGTACGATATGGGCTATAGCCCACGGTCCAAAATGATGAGAAACGAGGCTAACTTTTTTTTTCAAATTTTCAAAAAACATGGGCTATAACCCATCGTTTTTTTTTTTTTTTCATTTTTTTCAAATCCTCAAACATGATGAAAAACGGCGTGCCATAGTATGCCGTACGATATGGGCTATAGCCCACGGTCCAAAATGATGAGAAACGAGGCTAACTTTTTTTTTTTTAATTTAAAAAAACATGGGCTATAACCCATCGTTTTTTTCATTTTTTTATTTTTTTCAAATCCTCAAAAATGATGAAAAACGGCGTGCCATAGTATGCCGTACGATATGGGCTATAGCCCACGGTCCAAAATGATGAGAAACGAGGCTAACTTTTTTTTTCAAAATTTCAAAAAACATGGGCTATAACCCATCGTTTTTTTTATTTTTTCATTTTTTTCAAATCCTCAAACATGATGAAAAACGGCGTGCCATAGTATGCCGTACGATATGGGCTATAGCCCACGGTCCAAAATGATGAGAAACGAGGCTAACTTTTTTTTCCAAAATTTCAAAAAACATGGGCTATAACCCATCGTTTTTTTCATTTTTTCATTTTTTTCAAATCCTCAAAAATGATGAAAAACGGCGTGCCATAGTATGCCGTACGATATGGGCTATAGCCCACGGTCCAAAATGATGAGAAACGAGGCTAACATTTTTTTCCAAAATTTCAAAAAACATGGGCTATAACCCATCGTTTTTTTTTTTTTTTCATTTTTTTCAAATCCTCAAACATGATGAAAAACGGCGTGCCATAGTATGCCGTACGATATGGGCTATAGCCCACGGTCCAAAATGATGAGAAACGAGGCTAACTTTTTTTTTTTTAATTTCAAAAAACATGGGCTATAACCCATCGTTTTTTTCATTTTTTCCAAATCCTCAAACATGATGAAATGGCGTGCCATAGTATGCCGTACGATATGGGCTATAGCCCACGGTCCAAAATGATGAGAAACGAGGCTAACATTTTTTTCCAAAATTTCAAAAAACATGGGCTATAACCCATCGTTTTTTTCATTTTTTCATTTTTTTCAAATCCTCAAACATGATGAAAAACGGCGTGCCATAGTATGCCGTACGATATGGGCTATAGCCCACGGTCCAAAATGATGAGAAACGAGGCTAACTTTTTTTTTCAAATTTTCAAAAAACATGGGCTATAACCCATCGTTTTTTTTTTTTTTTCATTTTTTTCAAATCCTCAAACATGATGAAAAACGGCGTGCCATAGTATGCCGTACGATATGGGCTATAGCCCACGGTCCAAAATGATGAGAAACGAGGCTAACTTTTTTTTTTTTAATTTAAAAAAACATGGGCTATAACCCATCGTTTTTTTCATTTTTTTATTTTTTTCAAATCCTCAAAAATGATGAAAAACGGCGTGCCATAGTATGCCGTACGATATGGGCTATAGCCCACGGTCCAAAATGATGAGAAACGAGGCTAACTTTTTTTTTCAAAATTTCAAAAAACATGGGCTATAACCCATCGTTTTTTTTATTTTTTCATTTTTTTCAAATCCTCAAACATGATGAAAAACGGCGTGCCATAGTATGCCGTACGATATGGGCTATAGCCCACGGTCCAAAATGATGAGAAACGAGGCTAACTTTTTTTTCCAAAATTTCAAAAAACATGGGCTATAACCCATCGTTTTTTTCATTTTTTCATTTTTTTCAAATCCTCAAAAATGATGAAAAACGGCGTGCCATAGTATGCCGTACGATATGGGCTATAGCCCACGGTCCAAAATGATGAGAAACGAGGCTAACATTTTTTTCCAAAATTTCAAAAAACATGGGCTATAACCCATCGTTTTTTTTTTTTTTTCATTTTTTTCAAATCCTCAAACATGATGAAAAACGGCGTGCCATAGTATGCCGTACGATATGGGCTATAGCCCACGGTCCAAAATGATGAGAAACGAGGCTAACTTTTTTTTTTTTAATTTCAAAAAACATGGGCTATAACCCATCGTTTTTTTCATTTTTTTTATTTTTTTCAAATCCTCAAAAATGATGAAAAACGGCGTGCCATAGTATGCCGTACGATATGGGCTATAGCCCACGGTCCAAAATGATGAGAAACGAGGCTAACTTTTTTTTTCAAAATTTCAAAAAACATGGGCTATAACCCATCGTTTTTTTCATTTTTTCCAAATCCTCAAACATGATGAAATGGCGTGCCATAGTATGCCGTACGATATGGGCTATAGCCCACGGTCCAAAATGAGGAGAAACGAGGCTAACTTTTTTTTTCAAAATTTCAAAAAACATGGGCTATAACCCATCGTTTTTTTCATTTTTTCATTTTTTTCAAATCCTCAAACATGATGAAAAACGGCGTGCCATAGTATGCCGTACGATATGGGCTATAGCCCACGGTCCAAAATGATGAGAAACGAGGCTAACTTTTTTTTTCAAAATTTCAAAAAACATGGGCTTTAACCCATCGTTTTTTTCATTTTTCCATTTTTTTCAAATCCTCAAACATGATGAAAAACGGCGTGCCATAGTATGCCGTACGATATGGGCTATAGCCCACGGTCCAAAATGATGAGAAACGAGGCTAACTTTTTTTTTTTTAATTTCAAAAAACATGGGCTATAACCCATCGTTTTTTTCATTTTTTTTATTTTTTTCAAATCCTCAAAAATGATGAAAAACGGCGTGCCATAGTATGCCGTACGATATGGGCTATAGCCCACGGTCCAAAATGATGAGAAACGAGGCTAACTTTTTTTTTCAAAATTTCAAAAAACATGGGCTATAACCCATCGTTTTTTTCATTTTTTCCAAATCCTCAAACATGATGAAATGGCGTGCCATAGTATGCCGTACGATATGGGCTATAGCCCACGGTCCAAAATGATGAGAAACGAGGCTAACTTTTTTTTTCAAAATTTCAAAAAACATGGGCTATAACCCATCGTTTTTTTCATTTTTTCATTTTTTTCAAATCCTCAAACATGATGAAAAACGGCGTGCCATAGTATGCCGTACGATATGGGCTATAGCCCACGGTCCAAAATGATGAGAAACGAGGCTAACTATTTTTTCCAAAATTTCAAAAAACATGGGCTATAACCCATCGTTTTTTTCATTTTTTCATTTTTTTCAAATCCTCAAAAATGATGAAAAACGGCGTGCCATAGTATGCCGTACGATATGGGCTATAGCCCACGGTCCAAAATGATGAGAAACAAGGCTAACTTTTTTTTTCAAAATTTCAAAAAACATGGGCTATAACCCATCGTTTTTTTCATTTTTTCCATTTTTTTCAAATCCTCAAACATGATGAAAAACGGCGTGCCATAGTATGCCGTACGATATGGGCTATAGCCCACGGTCCAAAATGATGAGAAACGAGGCTAACTTTTTTTTTCAAAATTTCAAAAAACATGGGCTATAACCCATCGTTTTTTTTCATTTTTTCATTTTTTTCAAATCCTCAAACATGATGAAAAACGGCGTGCCATAGTATGCCGTACGATATGGGCTATAGCCCACGGTCCAAAATGATGAGAAACGAGGCTAACTTTTTTTTTCAAAATTTCAAAAAACATGGGATATAACCCATCGTTTTTTTTTTTCTTCATGTTTTTCAAATCCTCAAACATGATGAAAAACGGCGTGCCATAGTATGCCGTACGATATGGGCTATAGCCCACGGTCCAAAATGATGAGAAACGAGGCTAACTTTTTTTTTCAAAATTTCAAAAAACATGGGCTATAACCCATCGTTTTTTTCATTTTTTCATTTTTTTCAAATCCTCAAAAATGATGAAAAACGGCGTGCCATAGTATGCCGTACGATATGGGCTATAGCCCACGGTCCAAAATGAGGAGAAACGAGGCTAACTTTTTTTTTCAAAATTTAAAAAAACATGGGCTATAACCCATCGTTTTTTTTCATTTTTTTCAAATCCTCAAAAATGATGAAAAACGGCGTGCCATAGTATGCCGTACGATATGAGCTATAGCCCACGGTCCAAAATGATGAGAAACGAGGCTAACTATTTTTTTCAAAATTTCAAAAAACATGGGCTATAACCCATCGTTTTTTTCATTTTTTTCAAATCCTCAAACATGATGAAAAACGGCGTGCCATAGTATGCCGTACGATATGGGCTATAGCCCACGGTCCAAAATGATGAGAAACGAGGCTAACTTTCTTTTTCAAAATTTCAAAAAACATGGGCTATAACCCATCGTTTTTTTTTTTGTTTTTTTTTTTTAATCCTCAAACATGATGAAAAACGGCGTGCCATAGTATGCCGTACGATATGGGCTATAGCCCACGGTCCAAAATGATGAGAAACGAGGCTAACTTTTTTTTTCAAAATTTCAAAAAACATGGGCTATAACCCATCGTTTTTTTCATTTTTTCCATTTTTTTCAAATCCTCAAACATGATGAAAAACGGCGTGCCATAGTATGCCGTACGATATGGGCTATAGCCCACGGTCCAAAATGATGAGAAACGAGGCTAACTTTTTTTTTCAAAATTTCAAAAAACATGGGCTATAACCCATCGTTTTTTTCATTTTTTCAAATCCTCAAAAATGATGAAAAACGGCGTGCCATAGTATGCCGTACGATATGGGCTATAGCCCACGGTCCAAAATGATGAGAAACGAGGCTAACTTTTTTTTTCAAAATTTCAAAAAACATGGGCTATAACCCATCGTTTTTTTCATTTTTTCATTTTTTTCAAATCCTCAAACATGATGAAAAACGGCGTGCCATAGTATGCCGTACGATATGGGCTATAGCCCACGGTCCAAAATGATGAGAAACGAGGCTAACTTTTTTTTTCAAAATTTCAAAAAACATGGGCTATAACCCATCGTTTTTTTCATTTTTTTCAAATCCTCAAACATGATGAAAAACGGCGTGCCATAGTATGCCGTACGATATGGGCTATAGCCCACGGTCCAAAATGATGAGAAACGAGGCTAACTTTTTTTTTCAAATTTTCAAAAAACATGGGCTATAACCCATCGTTTTTTTCATTTTTTCATTTTTTTCAAATCCTCAAACATGATGAAAAACGGCGTGCCATAGTATGCCGTACGATATGGGCTATAGCCCACGGTCCAAAATGATGAGAAACGAGGCTAACTTTTTTTTTCAAAATTTCAAAAAACATGGGCTATAACCCATCGTTTTTTTTCATTTTTTTCAAATCCTCAAAAATGATGAAAAACGGCGTGCCATAGTATGCCGTACGATATGAGCTATAGCCCACGGTCCAAAATGATGAGAAACGAGGCTAACTATTTTTTTCAAAATTTCAAAAAACATGGGCTATAACCCATCGTTTTTTTCATTTTTTTCAAATCCTCAAACATGATGAAAAACGGCGTGCCATAGTATGCCGTACGATATGGGCTATAGCCCACGGTCCAAAATGATGAGAAACGAGGCTAACTTTCTTTTTCAAAATTTCAAAAAACATGGGCTATAACCCATCGTTTTTTTTTTTGTTTTGTTTTTTTTAATCCTCAAACATGATGAAAAACGGCGTGCCATAGTATGCCGTACGATATGGGCTATAGCCCACGGTCCAAAATGATGAGAAACGAGGCTAACTTTTTTTTTCAAAATTTCAAAAAACATGGGCTATAACCCATCGTTTTTTTCATTTTTTCATTTTTTTCAAATCCTCAAACATGATGAAAAACGGCGTGCCATAGTATGCCGTACGATATGGGCTATAGCCCACGGTCCAAAATGATGAGAAACGAGGCTAACTTTTTTTTTCAAAATTTCAAAAAACATGGGCTATAACCCATCGTTTTTTTCATTTTTTCCATTTTTTTCAAATCCTCAAACATGATGAAAAACGGCGTGCCATAGTATGCCGTACGATATGGGCTATAGCCCACGGTCCAAAATGATGAGAAACGAGGCTAACTTTTTTTTTCAAAATTTCAAAAAACATGGGCTATAACCCATCGTTTTTTTCATTTTTTCAAATCCTCAAAAATGATGAAAAACGGCGTGCCATAGTATGCCGTACGATATGGGCTATAGCCCACGGTCCAAAATGATGAGAAACGAGGCTAACTTTTTTTTTCAAAATTTCAAAAAACATGGGCTATAACCCATCGTTTTTTTCATTTTTTCATTTTTTTCAAATCCTCAAACATGATGAAAAACGGCGTGCCATAGTATGCCGTACGATATGGGCTATAGCCCACGGTCCAAAATGATGAGAAACGAGGCTAACTTTTTTTTTCAAAATTTCAAAAAACATGGGCTATAACCCATCGTTTTTTTCATTTTTTCCATTTTTTCCAAATCCTCAAACATGATGAAAAACGGCGTGCCATAGTATGCCGTACGATATGGGCTATAGCCCACGGTCCAAAATGATGAGAAACGAGGCTAACTTTTTTTTTCAAAATTTCAAAAAACATGGGCTATAACCCATCGTTTTTTTCATTTTTTCATTTTTTTCAAATCCTCAAACATGATGAAAAACGGCGTGCCATAGTATGCCGTACGATATGGGCTATAGCCCACGGTCCAAAATGATGAGAAACGAGGCTAACTTTTTTTTTCAAAATTTCAAAAAACATGGGCTATAACCCATCGTTTTTTTCATTTTTTCCATTTTTTTCAAATCCTCAAACATGATGAAAAACGGCGTGCCATAGTATGCCGTACGATATGGGCTATAGCCCACGGTCCAAAATGATGAGAAACGAGGCTAACTTTTTTTTTCAAAATTTCAAAAAACATGGGCTATAACCCATCGTTTTTTTCATTTTTTCATTTTTTTCAAATCCTCAAACATGATGAAAAACGGCGTGCCATAGTATGCCGTACGATATGGGCTATAGCCCACGGTCCAAAATGATGAGAAACGAGGCTAACTTTCTTTTTTCAAAATTTCAAAAAACATGGGCTATAACCCATCGTTTTTTTCATTTTTTCCATTTTTTTCAAATCCTCAAACATGATGAAAAACGGCGTGCCATAGTATGCCGTACGATATGGGCTATAGCCCACGGTCCAAAATGATGAGAAACGAGGCTAACTTTTTTTTTCAAAATTTAAAAAAACATGGGCTATAACTAGGGATGCACCGAAAGGGAAATTCTTGGCCGAAACCGAATACCGAATATAGGAAACAGTTGGCCGAAAACCGAATACCGAATAGCCGAATACATCTTTGTTGTAAAGCTACCTGATTATGGCAAAAGACATGATTATGGCAAAACCTAACTTAAATAATAAACACTTATGGGTCCATTAAAAAACATCTAAATAATTGGAGGCTTTTGATTAATTAATCTCAATTAATCACATTTTAATCGCATATCAATAGGCCTATTTGACCTGAGCAGTGAGCTTTTTTCTACATAAGCATAGGCAATAAAAACAAGTAGTAATAATAATAGTGATAATATTTATATAAAGCTTCTCTGAGTACTTAAAGACACTTTTCAAGGAGAACATGAGAAAACAAATAAAAACAACTTTATTAGAGAAAAACTAAGACTATGGAATAAATAAATTAAAGTGGAATGATTTAGCAATATTCCAGAGGTGGGTTTGCATTTATAGGTGGTGGCATGTCTCTGAGTTTTGGGAAGTGCATTGTTTTGACAGGTCTGCTTGCTGTGGACAGTGTGAAACCCTGACCATTAAACACGGGCAGAGGCAATGATACAGTCCATCATTCATTGTTAAAGCTCCAAATGATATTCCCATTCGTCTTTGTGTCTGCCCGTGTAAACGCAGCAGAGAGTGTGAGGGGTTGGGGAACGGATGCAAAGTACATAGTGTTAAAACTAACGTTAGCTCCCATGCTAGCTACTAGCTTCCCTCGTCAACAGAACACCACCACAGATCGGGTGGAAGCTGCTAATATCACGTTGCTTGTGCCCGTGGATGGGAAATAAGATTTAGAAGGCTATGGAATCGTGGATGAAAGCACAGATATGTGTGCAATACAGTTGTGTCGGATCTGCCTGTGCATTCCGTCACTTTCCGTGACTGCTGCTCGACTGTCGCTGGCTGCTGCCTGCTGAATGATGCATAGTTAAAGAGCGTCATAAGCATGCGCCCTTCCTGCGCTGAAAGTAGCAGATCTACAAGCTATCTACCCGTCGCAATGCACAGCGCGTTGGGCTTGTACATCTGTGTTTTCCTCGCAGTTTAGTTCGATTCACAACTTTAGGACCACTACTACTATTCGGTGATATTTTTCGGCTTATTTGAGCCGAAACCGAATAGGCCGAAAATACATTTTTTGCCATTTTCGGCCGAATATTTTCGGTGGCCGAATTTTCGGTGCATCCCTAGCTATAACCCATCGTTTTTTTCATTTTTTCATTTTTTTCAAATCCTCAAACATGATGAAAAACGGCGTGCCATAGTATGCCGTACGATATGGGCTATAGCCCACGGTCCAAAATGATGAGAAACGAGGCTAACTTTTTTTTTCAAAATTTCAAAAAACATGGGCTATAACCCATCGTTTTTTTCATTTTTTCAAATCCTCAAAAATGATGAAAAACGGCGTGCCATAGTATGCCGTACGATATGGGCTATAGCCCACGGTCCAAAATGATGAGAAACGAGGCTAACTTTTTTTTTCAAAATTTCAAAAAACATGGGCTATAACCCATCGTTTTTTTTATTTTTTCATTTTTTCAAATCCTCAAAAATGATGAAAAACGGCGTGCCATAGTATGCCGTACGATATGGGCTATAGCCCACGGTCCAAAATGATGAGAAACGAGGCTAACTTTTTTTTTCAAAATTTCAAAAAACATGGGCTATAACCCATCGTTTTTTTCATTTTTTCATTTTTTTCAAATCCTCAAACATGATGAAAAACGGCGTGCCATAGTATGCCGTACGATATGGGCTATAGCCCACGGTCCAAAATGATGAGAAACGAGGCTAACTTTTTTTTTCAAAATTTCAAAAAACATGGGCTATAACCCATCGTTTTTTTCATTTTTTCCATTTTTTTCAAATCCTCAAACATGATGAAAAACGGCGTGCCATAGTATGCCGTACGATATGGGCTATAGCCCACGGTCCAAAATGATGAGAAACGAGGCTAACTTTTTTTTTCAAAATTTCAAAAAACATGGGCTATAACCCATCGTTTTTTTCATTTTTTCATTTTTTTCAAATCCTCAAACATGATGAAAAACGGCGTGCCATAGTATGCCGTACGATATGGGCTATAGCCCACGGTCCAAAATGATGAGAAACGAGGCTAACTTTTTTTTTCAAAATTTCAAAAAACATGGGCTATAACCCATCGTTTTTTTCATTTTTTCAAATCCTCAAAAATGATGAAAAACGGCGTGCCATAGTATGCCGTACGATATGGGCTATAGCCCACGGTCCAAAATGATGAGAAACGAGGCTAACTTTTTTTTTCAAATTTTCAAAAAACATGGGCTATAACCCATCGTTTTTTTCATTTTTTTCAAATCCTCAAACATGATGAAAAACGGCGTGCCATAGTATGCCGTACGATATGGGCTATAGCCCACGGTCCAAAATGATGAGAAACGAGGCTAACTTTTTTTTTCAAAATTTCAAAAAACATGGGCTATAACCCATCGTTTTTTTCATTTTTTCCATTTTTTTCAAATCCTCAAACATGATGAAAAACGGCGTGCCATAGTATGCCGTACGATATGGGCTATAGCCCACGGTCCAAAATGATGAGAAACGAGGCTAACTTTTATTTTCAAAATTTCAAAAAACATGGGCTATAACCCATCGTTTTTTTCATTTTTTCATTTTTTTCAAATCCTCAAACATGATGAAAAACGGCGTGCCATAGTATGCCGTACGATATGGGCTATAGCCCACGGTCCAAAATGATGAGAAACGAGGCTAACTTTTTTTTTCAAAATTTCAAAAAACATGGGCTATAACCCATCGTTTTTTTCATTTTTTCCATTTTTTTCAAATCCTCAAACATGATGAAAAACGGCGTGCCATAGTATGCCGTACGATATGGGCTATAGCCCACGGTCCAAAATGATGAGAAACGAGGCTAACTTTTTTTTTCAAAATTTCAAAAAACATGGGCTATAACCCATCGTTTTTTTCATTTTTTCATTTTTTTCAAATCCTCAAACATGATGAAAAACGGCGTGCCATAGTATGCCGTACGATATGGGCTATAGCCCACGGTCCAAAATGATGAGAAACGAGGCTAACTTTTTTTTTCAAAATTTCAAAAAACATGGGCTATAACCCATCGTTTTTTTCATTTTTTCCATTTTTTTCAAATCCTCAAACATGATGAAAAACGGCGTGCCATAGTATGCTGTACGATATGGGCTATAGCCCACGGTCCAAAATGATGAGAAACGAGGCTAACTTTTTTTTTCAAAATTTCAAAAAACATGGGCTATAACTAGGGATGCACCGAAAGGGAAATTCTTGGCCGAAACCGAATACCGAATATAGGAAACAGTTGGCCGAAAACCGAATACCGAATAGCCGAATACATCTTTGTTGTAAAGCTACCTGATTATGGCAAAATACATGATTATGGCAAAACCTAACTTAAATAATAAACACTTATGGGTCCATTAAAAAACATCTAAATAATTGGAGGCTTTTGATTAATTAATCTCAATTAATCACATTTTAATCGCATATCAATAGGCCTATTTGACCTGAGCAGTGAGCTTTTTTCTACATAAGCATAGGCAATAAAAACAAGTAGTAATAATAATAGTGATAATATTTATATAAAGCTTCTCTGAGTACTTAAAGACACTTTTCAAGGAGAACATGAGAAAACAAATAAAAACAACTTTATTAGAGAAAAACTAAGACTATGGAATAAATAAATTAAAGTGGAATGATTTAGCAATATTCCAGAGGTGGGTTTGCATTTATAGGTGGTGGCATGTCTCTGAGTTTTGGGAAGTGCATTGTTTTGACAGGTCTGCTTGCTGTGGACAGTGTGAAACCCTGACCATTAAACACGGGCAGAGGCAATGATACAGTCCATCATTCATTGTTAAAGCTCCAAATGATATTCCCATTCGTCTTTGTGTCTGCCCGTGTAAACGCAGCAGAGAGTGTGAGGGGTTGGGGAACGGATGCAAAGTACATAGTGTTAAAACTAACGTTAGCTCCCATGCTAGCTACTAGCTTCCCTCGTCAACAGAACACCACCACAGATCGGGTGGAAGCTGCTAATATCACGTTGCTTGTGCCCGTGGATGGGAAATAAGATTTAGAAGGCTATGGAATCGTGGATGAAAGCACAGATATGTGTGCAATACAGTTGTGTCGGATCTGCCTGTGCATTCCGTCACTTTCCGTGACTGCTGCTCGACTGTCGCTGGCTGCTGCCTGCTGAATGATGCATAGTTAAAGAGCGTCATAAGCATGCGCCCTTCCTGCGCTGAAAGTAGCAGATCTACAAGCTATCTACCCGTCGCAATGCACAGCGCGTTGGGCTTGTACATCTGTGTTTTCCTCGCAGTTTAGTTCGATTCACAACTTTAGGACCACTACTACTATTCGGTGATATTTTTCGGCTTATTTGAGCCGAAACCGAATAGGCCGAAAATACATTTTTTGCCATTTTCGGCCGAATATTTTCAGTGGCCGAATTTTCGGTGCATCCCTAGCTATAACCCATCGTTTTTTTCATTTTTTCATTTTTTTCAAATCCTCAAACATGATGAAAAACGGCGTGCCATAGTATGCCGTACGATATGGGCTATAGCCCACGGTCCAAAATGATGAGAAACGAGGCTAACTTTTTTTTTCAAAATTTCAAAAAACATGGGCTATAACCCATCGTTTTTTTCATTTTTTCAAATCCTCAAAAATGATGAAAAACGGCGTGCCATAGTATGCCGTACGATATGGGCTATAGCCCACGGTCCAAAATGATGAGAAACGAGGCTAACTTTTTTTTTCAAAATTTCAAAAAACATGGGCTATAACCCATCGTTTTTTTCATTTTTTTCAAATCCTCAAACATGATGAAAAACGGCGTGCCATAGTATGCCGTACGATATGGGCTATAGCCCACGGTCCAAAATGATGAGAAACGAGGCTAACTTTTTTTTTCAAAATTTCAAAAAACATGGGCTATAACCCATCGTTTTTTTCATTTTTTCATTTTTTTCAAATCCTCAAACATGATGAAAAACGGCGTGCCATAGTATGCCGTACGATATGGGCTATAGCCCACGGTCCAAAATGATGAGAAACGAGGCTAACTTTTTTTTCCAAAATTTCAAAAAACATGGGCTATAACCCATCGTTTTTTTCATTTTTTCCATTTTTTTCAAATCCTCAAACATGATGAAAAACGGCGTGCCATAGTATGCCGTACGATATGGGCTATAGCCCACGGTCCAAAATGATGAGAAACGAGGCTAACTTTTTTTTTCAAAATTTCAAAAAACATGGGCTATAACCCATCGTTTTTTTCATTTTTTCATTTTTTTCAAATCCTCAAACATGATGAAAAACGGCGTGCCATAGTATGCCGTACGATATGGGCTATAGCCCACGGTCCAAAATGATGAGAAACGAGGCTAACTTTTTTTTTCAAAATTTCAAAAAACATGGGCTATAACCCATCGTTTTTTTCATTTTTTCAAATCCTCAAAAATGATGAAAAACGGCGTGCCATAGTATGCCGTACGATATGGGCTATAGCCCACGGTCCAAAATGATGAGAAACGAGGCTAACTTTTTTTTTCAAATTTTCAAAAAACATGGGCTATAACCCATCGTTTTTTTCATTTTTTTCAAATCCTCAAACATGATGAAAAACGGCGTGCCATAGTATGCCGTACGATATGGGCTATAGCCCACGGTCCAAAATGATGAGAAACGAGGCTAACTTTTTTTTTCAAAATTTCAAAAAACATGGGCTATAACCCATCGTTTTTTTCATTTTTTCCATTTTTTTCAAATCCTCAAACATGATGAAAAACGGCGTGCCATAGTATGCCGTACGATATGGGCTATAGCCCACGGTCCAAAATGATGAGAAACGAGGCTAACTTTTTTTTTCAAAATTTCAAAAAACATGGGCTATAACCCATCGTTTTTTTCATTTTTTCATTTTTTTCAAATCCTCAAACATGATGAAAAACGGCGTGCCATAGTATGCCGTACGATATGGGCTATAGCCCACGGTCCAAAATGATGAGAAACGAGGCTAACTTTTTTTTTCAAAATTTCAAAAAACATGGGCTATAACCCATCGTTTTTTTCATTTTTTCCATTTTTTTCAAATCCTCAAACATGATGAAAAACGGCGTGCCATAGTATGCCGTACGATATGGGCTATAGCCCACGGTCCAAAATGATGAGAAACGAGGCTAACTTTTTTTTTCAAAATTTCAAAAAACATGGGCTATAACCCATCGTTTTTTTCATTTTTTCATTTTTTTCAAATCCTCAAACATGATGAAAAACGGCGTGCCATAGTATGCCGTACGATATGGGCTATAGCCCACGGTCCAAAATGATGAGAAACGAGGCTAACTTTTTTTTTCAAAATTTCAAAAAACATGGGCTATAACCCATCGTTTTTTTCATTTTTTCAAATCCTCAAAAATGATGAAAAACGGCGTGCCATAGTATGCTGTACGATATGGGCTATAGCCCACGGTCCAAAATGATGAGAAACGAGGCTAACTTTATTTTTCAAAATTTCAAAAAACATGGGCTATAACCCATCGTTTTTTTCATTTTTTCCATTTTTTTCAAATCCTCAAACATGATGAAAAACGGCGTGCCATAGTATGCCGTACGATATGGGCTATAGCCCACGGTCCAAAATGATGAGAAACGAGGCTAACTTTTTTTTTCAAAATTTCAAAAAACATGGGCTATAACCCTTTGTTTTTTTCATTTTTTTCAAATCCTCAAACATGATGAAAAACGGCGTGCCATAGTATGCCGTACGATATGGGCTATAGCCCACGGTCCAAAATGATGAGAAACGAGGCTAACTTTTTTTTTCAAAATTTCAAAAAACATGGGCTATAACCCATCGTTTTTTTCATTTTTTCAAATCCTCAAAAATGATGAAAAACGGCGTGCCATAGTATGCTGTACGATATGGGCTATAGCCCACGGTCCAAAATGAGAAACGAGGCTAACTTTTTTTTTCAAAATTTCAAAAAACATGGGCTATAACCCATCGTTTTTTTCATTTTTTCCATTTTTTTCAAATCCTCAAACATGATGAAAAACGGCGTGCCATAGTATGCCGTACGATATGGGCTATAGCCCACGGTCCAAAATGATGAGAAACGAGGCTAACTTTTTTTTTCAAAATTTCAAAAAACATGGGCTATAACCCATCGTTTTTTTCATTTTTTCAAATCCTCAAAAATGATGAAAAACGGCGTGCCATAGTATGCTGTACGATATGGGCTATAGCCCACGGTCCAAAATGATGAGAAACGAGGCTAACTTTTTTTTTCAAAATTTCAAAAAACATGGGCTATAACCCATCGTTTTTTTCATTTTTTCCATTTTTTTCAAATCCTCAAACATGATGAAAAACGGCGTGCCATAGTATGCCGTACGATATGGGCTATAGCCCACGGTCCAAAATGATGAGAAACGAGGCTAACTTTTTTTTTCAAAATTTCAAAAAACATGGGCTATAACCCTTTGTTTTTTTCATTTTTTTCAAATCCTCAAACATGATGAAAAACGGCGTGCCATAGTATGCCGTACGATATGGGCTATAGCCCACGGTCCAAAATGATGAGAAACGAGGCTAACTTTTTTTTTCAAAATTTCAAAAAACATGGGCTATAACCCATCGTTTTTTTCATTTTTTCAAATCCTCAAAAATGATGAAAAACGGCGTGCCATAGTATGCTGTACGATATGGGCTATAGCCCACGGTCCAAAATGAGAAACGAGGCTAACTTTTTTTTTCAAAATTTCAAAAAACATGGGCTATAACCCATCGTTTTTTTCATTTTTTCCATTTTTTTCAAATCCTCAAACATGATGAAAAACGGCGTGCCATAGTATGCCGTACGATATGGGCTATAGCCCACGGTCCAAAATGATGAGAAACGAGGCTAACTTTTTTTTTCAAAATTTCAAAAAACATGGGCTATAACCCATGGTTTTTTTCATTTTTTTCAAATCCTCAAACATGATGAAAAACGGCGTGCCATAGTATGCCGTACGATATGGGCTATAGCCCACGGTCCAAAATGATGAGAAACGAGGCTAACTTTTTTTTTCAAAATTTCAAAAAACATGGGCTATAACCCATCGTTTTTTTCATTTTTTCATTTTTTTCAAATCCTCAAAAATTATGAAAAAGGGCGTGCCATAGTATGCCGTACGATATGGGCTATAGCCCACGGTCCAAAATGATGAGAAACGAGGCTAACTTTTTTTTCCAAAATTTCAAAAAACATGGGCTATAACCCATCGTTTTTTTCATTTTTTTCAAATCCTCAAAAATGATGAAAAACGGCGTGCCATAGTATGCCGTACGATATGGGCTATAGCCCACGGTCCAAAATGATGAGAAACGAGGCTAACTTTTTTTTTCAAAATTTCAAAAAACATGGGCTATAACCCATCGTTTTTTTCATTTTTTCCAAATCCTCAAAAATGATGAAAAACGGCGTGCCATAGTATGCCGTACGATAGTGTACAACACGCTATAACAGGCCAATTCCTGTTTTTACCTATAACTGCATCGATGTGTAACTTTATATTTATCCCGGCATCCCTCCACATCTGCCAGTTATAGCGCCACCATGAGGCTGCAAAACACATTGTTTACATTGTGTTGATAAGAATAGGCAGCTGAATGGGTATAGGCTGCCTGGCAAGCAGAAGGTCCCGGGTTCGAATCCCGGTCCCGTCAATGTGTCAAGCCCTTAATAACTGCTCTTCTGTGGGAAGTAAAGTGAAGCTTTCCCTGTGGCATTAAAGCAACACCACTGGGGTGTCAGTGGCCACTTTGGACACAAATAACATGGCAGCCAACTTCATTACCCAAGAGTCTCTGCAAGCATGTCCGGCAAGGACGTGCCATCCTCCAGTCTTTGACTGGCAATGAAACTGTCTCTCCTATACAAAGTAATACAGTCAAGACCCTATAGCAAGAGGGCCTATGGCTATCAGTGTGTGCAGCCACCCTTTTGTCTTTTTAAGACATTACCTCTTTAGATGTTTCTGCCGTGAGCTGGCACCACTACTAAGTAAGACTTAAACAACTATGAATGTATATAAACATGCCTGGAGAAGCCACTTGCAAGCCCCTGGAGGGTTTTTAGGCTTTCTCCTTCACATTTTTATTGACCTTTTGTGTATCATTTCCGAAATATTTTTGTATGTGAAGATTATCAAACAAACAAACTAACTGGTGTGTGTTTAGCATCCTCCTGCACAGCACCTTTTCTAGTTGTCACTATTATTAATATTATTATTATTAGGCCATGCCTCCTGGTGGAGATGCGTGCTCTATACTGAGTGCACTATTTCTAGTTCTCTCATATCACATATCTTCAATAGTCTCCAGGAACTCCCAACAGGGCTGGGATTCTAAAAGCGTCACCGCTGGCCGTCAACTTATACACAATTGCAGACAGACAGTCCTTGACCCGAGATTGGCAGCCACGTTAGATTATATAAAAGATCCAATGACGGTGGTCAAATGTGTCGCCTGTTCACAAACTCATGCACTCAACTGGAATGCATTCTGTAAGTGCCGTTGAAGGCTAAACAAATCGATATTCTAGAGCTTTTTCCTCCACGCGGCACAAGCGTTACAAGAGAGTACATATTACACAGGAACGGCAACCGACAGATCGGAGAAGCAATAAACTGCCCGTATAGTTTATCATCATCGATCCAATTTTCAAGCAAATGATGGTGAAATGGTTCCTCGTTCAAGACCATCCAGGTGCAATTATCTGGTAAATTTGACCAAACGTCTCCATTCTACGCCACAAAGACATGTCATCAGAAGATGGATCTGGGATGCATCAGTAACACATTTTGCCTCTTGTAGATCTAGTGTTTGATAATGATTCACCCATAGTTGGTGTCGAAATGTCCTTGAGCAAGACTCTGATCTGCTATTTGCTTTATCTTTTTCTTTCATGAAAAACAAAAAGGAAAGAGCAAATAAGACGGACAAAAAGAAAAGCCTCAATCCCTCCCACCCATACTGCTCAGTGACACTATAGGCTACATCAACCCATTTAGGCCTGACCTCAAAATAAAAAAAATATATATATTCTAAATCCTCCAGTTTTCTGAAATAAATATTTTCGCGATTTTTCTAAAATAGCAGACCTACAAGCTTGTAGCGGGCCACTCTGTGGCGCGCTATGATCTTGTAGATCTGCTATTTTTCAATAGCTAAATTATAACAATGTTTAAAACGCCAAAAGGGGTTCCCGCCCAACAAGTAGTAAGATGAAATCAAAAGATGTTCATACATTAAATTGTACATACAGTATATACTATACATTTGAAAACTTGTGAAATGGGACATTCTGCATGAATGAGCACTTTTACTTTTGGTACTTCAAGTACATTTTGATGCCAATGCTTTTGTACATTTACTCAAGTGCATTCTGAATTCCGGGGCTTTTACTGGAGTATTTCTCTACATTGCAGTATCGATACTTTTAGTTGAGTAAAACATGCGAGTAACTTTTCCACCACTGGCTTTGTGGGACGTCACTTTGTCACCGACTACATTTAAGTAGAGACGCATGATATAAACGGTAGCATATACCGATATATAAACTACCATATCGGTATCGGATCGCTCTCAAAATAATGCTGATTATTGTCACCGATATTCATGATGCAATAATAATAATGCGACCGTCAATGGCAAAAACTCTACATTTAATTTGTGTATACTCATCTCATTCAGTAGAGAAAACGGACACAAAAAGAGTATATTCATGGATTGAATACTTCATTAACAGGTTGACTGCGGAGCATTCATGGCCGTCTTTCAGGCTAGACTGCCTATGTTCAAAGTTATACCTTTGAACAGCCACTGCACCGACCGCTGCTGAGTTGCTCGTCATGAATATCCACTTTAAAACGGTGTCATCGCTTGTTTTAGTGTAGAAAAGTATTCCATGGCGGCGGTCACACAACAACAGACCTGGTGGCGCACGGCTTCCTCCCTCCGGCAGCTTCTCCGTTGTAAACAATAGGGACTCAATTTGGGCCTATAGGGCCTAGGCTAGGGCATTAAGCAACTAGTCGCCTATTCAACTAGTCGACTAGTAAATCCACTAGTCGACCTTGTTGGTACTAGTTGACTATTTGATAAGGAGAAGAAAAAAAAAACCGATTGTATTAAAAAAAAAATCCCCCCGATTTTGTAGGCCTCAAGATCAGGTAGATTATAGTTATAGTCAGTTATAGTCACCAATGTACAAACATATTTATTTCCATTTTTTTTAATATACATACTGTAATAGGTAGTTAAACAACTAGTCAACTAAACTAGGCAACTAGTCAACTAGTAAAAATGACTAGAAGTGAATGCCCTAGCCTATAGGCTTGTTTCTATTGTGGTTCTCTGTATAATATATCGGAATCGGTCAGAATCGGTATCGACGGCAGACACGACCCTGCAAATAATCGGAGATCGGTCCTATAACTTCATAATCGTGCAAGCAACGAGAACTGGTTGACTGCAGTATAGCCTACCACGACCCACCCTGATCCGACGCGGAGTCGCGGAAGTTCTTTAAAAAAAAATGTTTATCGCGTTGTTAGATATTTAGTTCCCCATATAATAAACTCCGCTGCGGCTTCTGCCACGGAGCTATCCGTCACACACACACACACAAGTATCTGTTGACATGCTCCTTAACATGGATATTATGTTATGTTGGAGCCTTTTAGTGCAAAAACTCCAGGATGTATTCTGCGCACACACGCAGGCAGCAGGAGTCCCTTCTCTCTCTCTTTGTTGGGTCAGGGCCGGCTGAAGCCATTACTGGTAATGAGTGTGGAGTCCTACTTTAGAAGGTTCAGGCATGTGGGATCACCTACAGCTGACTAATGGAATCCTACCGCTAGCACCCGCGCCGCGCAACCAGACGCTTTTACCACATTTATGCTTGCGGACGCGATGAACTGTAAAAAAAAAAATGTAGATTTTTCAGAAAAAGTAGCCGCCCACACGCGTAAAGTTTGAGGTATTAATAGATTATATTATGCACAATTTAGTTAAAAAAATAATATATATATATATGCAAAAAAGGGGCTTTTGTAGAAGTCCATTGCACTGATCCAGCTACAGCTCTAGTACCCTTGACCTCGAACGCTTTTCTCTTATTTCCTTTGTCTTTTTCCTTGTGTTTTCTCCTTGTTGTGCACGTGTTCTTTTCTCTCTTTAACCCATTCTGACCTGGCACCCATTTTGGTGTTAGCATCATGTTATGCTTTAGCTATTGAAAAATAGCAGATCTACAAGCTCATATCGCGCCACCGAGTGGCGCGATACGAGCTTGTAGGTCTGCTATTTTTGAAAAATCGAAGAACGACTGACATTTTTAGAATCTGATCTCAGGTCAGAATGGGTTCATCAGACCAGTGTGTGTCCAGTGGAAACCTCGTATGAATCTGATCTCAGGTCAGAATGGGTTAAAAAAGAAGTGCTTCCAAATAAATTACGTCGCCGAGCATTCCGTGGACCGGTCCAGCCGCTTTGCAGAGTTTGTTACAGCGCAGCAGCAGCAGCGATCCTTTTGGTCCTGGGAGATAGGAACCTCTTCAGTGGGGTTCACAGGTCGCCCAGCGCCATCCAGAGTGGTCATTGTGCTTAACCCATCCAGACCGGGAAAGTATCCCCTTCACGTTTTAGATTATAACCACTTTAACCGCGATTTTGTAATTTTGGATTTATTAAAATAAATAGCAGATATACAAGCTCCCAACGCGTCATTTCGTGCCGTGCTGCGAGCTTGTAGATCTTTTTTTTTACATTTAATTGAATATATACATATTCTAAATATTTGCCTCTGGTGGTCCCTGGAACAAATCATTTTGAGATGGGGGGGGGGGGGGGGGGTGTACATTATACACAATCTTTGGGTGTCCATGACATGGAAAACGTTTGAGAAGTTGAGAACCACTCGCTCATTATAGAAAACCCGATGGGATTTTAGAAGACATAATTACGTGGTAGTCGGCCCTCGGCGGTCTTAACGGGTTAATCATTTCACAGGTGACTCACAACGCCAACACTCGAGCATGCTGGAGCCGGGGGCCACTCGGAGATGCTCGCGGCATTCAAAATGCATGATTTCCAGCCCAGTGCAAACAAATCGCTTTAACCCGTTCAGGACGGGGAACCCCTTTTGGCGTTTTAAGCATTATGTCACGCTTTTAGCTATATTGAAAAATAGCAGATCTATACAAGCTCGTAGCGCGGCACCGAGTGGTGCCGCGCTACGAGCTTGTAGATCTGCGATTTTCCAAAAAGAAAAAAAAAACCCGTGAAAATGTGGCGCACATCTTTGAATATATATTCTCTCACATAGCGAACGTTTTCAACTCAAATCTTTGCTTCTGGGGGTGGTGCCTGCCTGGAACAACATATTTTCAGATGGGGGTCGGCGACCAATTACATATCATTCTGGGGGTCCTTGACATGAAGCAGTTTGAGAACCACTGTTTTTCAGAAAACTGTCATGACTTGTATAGAAGACATTTTGTAGAATCTGGTCTGAGTCCTAAATGAGTTAAAAGATCTGTTTAATCTATTTCAAGCTGTTATTATGGGCTGGAAGAGTTGTTCAGATAAAGAGATTGAAGCAGGGTTAACATTGGAGCGTTTGGACAACTCTCTTCACTATACTTTACCCCACAGTGAGAGCTATCGACTTTATTATTATTAGTTTTTTTACTATACGGCGTGCATGAGATTTGCAATGTGTGAAAACGCAGCGCTTATTAAAAATAACAGGTTGAAGGCGCACACAGTGTATTCCTGGGAATAAAATGAAAACAATGCACCGCATTAAAAGCTCTGCGATCAGTCATAGAAGTCATCAAAGTCGTCGACGTCGTTTGTGTTGAAGGTCTGCGGACGCAATGCCGCTTCGATCTCTGAGTCGCTGTCGTCGGATTCTCCCCAGAAAGCTGCCGTAGGAACACAAGATATACAGGGAGAAAACACAAAGGGTTAAAAGGACAACTTTCGTTCTTTTTCAACCAATAAGGTTAATGTTTTAGGTTGTTATTAGAGTAGACGTAAAAGATATAGTGTACTTTTTTTTTTTTTTTTTTCATTTGCTGCTTTCTTCATTTTAGGGATTTTTTGCTTTTTGTGACCAGATGTAATTTCTTGGGGTCTAGTAGGACTATAGTAAATACCGGTAATAAAAATAAATCGCCATACAATTTTGTAAAAAAGAAATACATATTTAGCCCCATGCATGCTCGAATGCCCCCCCCCCCCTGTCAAAAAGAGCTAAAATCCCTAAAACGAAAGAAAGTAGCAAAAAATGAACACTCACCTTTTAGTTTCTCTAATAACAACCTAAAACATGAACCTTGGTTGAAAAAAACCCGGAAGTTGTCCTTTAACCTGTGGCAAAACGAAAGCTATACTTCTGCCTTGCTTGTACGCTGTGTACAGTATTTGTTTCATATTATAATGTGTGTCAAGTAGTATAGATGTCCGGCTGCTCTCAGACCATTATCATTGGACGATGAAAAAGAGTTTACAGCAATTATGAATATACTATAGTGTCATGATTCCCTTTGTGCATATGGCAGCAATAGAACTATACAACAACAGATCAAGCGTCAAGCCATGCATACTTTTGTCTCTTCGCAAGCAGTTCTCCGCGTCTATACGGACTCACCTTTTGACTGGATGGCTGAGAATCGCTTTGAGTTTGTCGTCTCCTCCCTATACAAAAAAAAAAAAAAATACAAATATAAAGATCACACTTAAAATGTATTTGAAATGGCAGGTCAAATCAAATGCAAAGGAAACAACAACAAGTTAAGAGTTAACATAATTATGTCCAACCGCAAAATATTTTGGATTAAAAGTAATAATAATAATCATTTTCAAGATGAGCAGCAATTCGGATATCACGTGACACGCACTGGATGTTAACACATTCACGAGGGCACTAATGCGTGTTGTGAAATGAAACGTCGCCTATAAGGACAACAATGCGACGTTGTCGCATCATGCACAAACAGTACAGTATAACCCCCAAATACATATTTGAACCAGAATGCATTTGTGACAAACACGCTGTGAGGACACTTGTTTGGCCCCAGCCGTGGAGGAGGTTTTGCTGACAGAACTTCCTTGACTCCTGGTTCTAATGGCGCTGAAGGACTTCCACGAGGCCCTCTTTATTCACAAGTGGGCCAGAGACGAGGTCGCCGGGTTCCCATAGCATCGGCGATATCGCTATGCAAATGTGTGACCTCTGAAAAGACTTTGATCTGCCTCAATGCATATGCAATAAGCCCCCCCCCCCCCCAACCCACACACACACACACACACACACCCTTCATTCCACGTTTTAAAAAGGGATCCTCTTTCATTTACATCATCAAAGGCCCAACAATATAGCCTCATCATCTCCCAGGTTAGCATACACATCCATACATATACGCCTCATTTGTCTGGACGGTCTATATCGAGCTAAGCCGCAGCGTAGAGAAAATTGGAGAGAGGGAGGAGAAAATAAAGAAATAAATTAAAAAAAAAAGATGCATTTTTTTTAAAAGCACAATCACACGTCGGTATTGTTCCATCTACATCAATCGGAACCCATAACCTCTCCCATTGTCACCCCATCAATCCATCTCGCGTGTTTTCTCTTTGTCTCTGCCTGCCCCCCCACCCGGCCCTGCCGCTGTAGCTATATACAATGATGGCCTATATATGGACCAAATTACACCGGCTGTTCCTATTTCCCCCCCCATCTTACAAACCATACGTTTCTGCTTTTGCAACGGCCACTCAAGACGGGATGAGAATCATGCTGCACTCGTTCTGCAAGCTGTGAGCAGATTGCCTCGTGATAGATACCGGTTGCATTATTAAACCACAGAGGGACATCATCATCATTACAACATAACCTTTAATATTCACTATGGGAAGGCAGCGTCAGGGAGGTGTACGCGGTTCCTATTCCCACGGGATCCGACCTGCACGTAACGAACTCACAGCGAACGTTAAGTTACTTAAAACAACCGGGGGCGAATTGTAAACGGAGAACATTCTCTGGAAAACGAGGTCAGGAAAGTAAGAATGCGAGGACAAAGATACTAAGCACTCAATTGACTGCTTCAGTCAGTTAAGGACGCCGTGTATCGTTGCTGTGTCGGGAAGAAACCTCTTATCTCCACATTTTACTTTTGTCATTTCGTAAAGTAGCAGATCCACAGGCTCAAGACATTCTTGTGGATCTGCCTCTTTTGACGCTTTTGAATTTGAAATCCTGAGAAGTAACCGTTCTGGACATATGAGGTTTCCACCGGACAGAGACGATAATATGTTGGCGTGCACTGAATGGCGGGACATAACGAGACGTATAACATGCCCATATAATTACTACTGATATACTACTGAATGTGATTAGCAACATTATTCTTTGAGAGTGACACACACACACACACGCGGGTGTTTCGGGGCGTGTCCGAATCCGCCATTGCCACATGGTGTGAAAACAACACGGCTTACCATTGGAATTACACCAGTAAGACGCCTGAGGGGCGAGGAGCGACCTCGCCCTAAAGGGGCGAGGGAGGAGCGTGTCTTGAGTGTACAGGGTGTGATGAGGTCAGATCAACACATGGAATGTCAGAACGGGTCGGCTCCATATATGGAGATCTACGGGTGGCAGCGGGGGCAGTGTCTTGAGTGTACAGGGTGAACTTTGGCCAAGAAATGCACAATGAAAAACGGGTATGGACAAAGGGTTCATGGCCATATATAGCGTGTCTTGGGGACGTTACTAGACGTGATATCACAATGCGTGTGACCGACATTCCCTTATATGTGCTTAACTGTGACCTTCGGTCGCGATTAGGGTACGTAGTACGTACACATGACATGGTTACGTTTGGTTTTTTTTCCGTCATTGTGCAACAGTATTGTAGTGCCAATACTGTTGTATTGTTGTATTGGCGATTCTGCCAATAATCATATTCTTTGAGACAAACGTCTCAAATGTTTTTTTTTAATTTAAGAGTTTTAATATTCACCAAAACCAGACCAGAACCGTCACCACAGGACGACGGCAAGTATTTCCTACAGCTTTAAGTCAAAAAGTCTTTAAAAATCGACTCTGAAAATGGCAGATTAGCTATAAGGTCCTGGGTTCGATTCCCGCTGGGGACGCTGTGGGCACTGGGGGCCGTCATCAGTGCCCATACCCGAAGGCGGGGTTGTCAAAAGGGCCTTTCTGTGTGGAGTTTGCATGTTCTCCCCGTGTCCCCTAGGGTAGGTACCCTCACAAAAAACATGCAGTAATCCTGGTCTCTAAACTGCCTCCCCCTGGCCAGCCGGGGCGCCTGATGGAGGGGAAAGGAACTGGTCGGAATTACGTGTTCCTCCCACGCGCTACGTCCGGCCGGGGAAATTCCCCAGTCAGGTGAAAAGAAGCAGCTTGAACTCCTCATGCATAGAAGTAAGCATGAGGTCAGTCCGCTGCCCCCCCCAGGTTGGCAGAGGAAGTGTAGCGCCCAGGATCACATTAGATAATTGACACTGGGTGAAAAAACAAATGGGTTGCAAAATTGTGGGATTAAAATGTAAAAAATGGCAGATTGACCATGCTCACAACGTGGTGTCAATAAACTATTTTCTGCGAGAGTTTTCCCCACAATTCAGATGCTGGTGTTCAAGTGTTTAAATTCAATAATATGACATGCAGGGCAATCCTTTAGTGAATGTTTCGATAATAACGATAATGACTTTTTGGTAAATCTGTCATGCCACAAAGAGACATTGCCCCGTGAGATGACACCATGCATTGTTTTATGAACATTAAAAAAAAAAATGAATTATGGGTTGATAAGTTCCTGACACTATAGTTACCCCGCCAATGATGATAAAGTACAAATCTAACTGCTACACAGGATCAAACTATAGCGTGATACTCCCATTACTGCTTCTGGCTACAATTAATACCAAAAGGGCCAATACAAAATGCGGGGATAACATTTTTCCGTTTTTGTCTAAATGAAAGGATTATGAAATTGCTATCCTAGTAGAGTACCTCTGGGGGGGGGGATGAGCATAGCTTCCATTGTGCGGACGAGAATGCACTCGACGGCAGGAAATGACAGAACAAAGAAGCAGTGGCAGATTTTATTATTAGATTAATTGTAAGTAGTTTGGAGATCATTATGCCCTTTTCTATTAGTTTGTGAGCGCTAATCTGCTCGCTAAGAGCCGTCAATGAAAACGTCACATTCCAGATGACTCTGACATCAGAAGTCTGAATAGTATACCAGCTACATTCATGTCCGTTCATGGGGGGGTTTGGACTCGTATTTCCTTGGAGACTGCCATGTTTAGGAACATCAGTTATTAGTTTTAGTTTAGGTTAGTTCAACATAAGCAATATGTTGACGAATATATATATATATATATATTTTTTTTTAAATGAACTCCTTTTTCTGCTTACAATGGAATGACGCCTGCTGTTACATGAAATCTGGAGGCAGGAAAGAGGGGGGGAATCTAATATATGCAATGCTTAGAAGGTCTGAAATAAAATCAGCTAAATTGGCATGTGCTTAAATTCACATTTAGAATTTTTTTCAGATGTCAAGATTTTCTGAGATGATAGAATGGTGATGGATGATGATGCTCATGGAAGGGGAACCTTCTGAAAGCTTCATGGGCAAAGATAATCAACTTAAAAATAATTTAAAAAACGGTCAAAATGACCTCTTAGACCTTCTAGTGTTAAACATCTTAAACATCTTAAACCCCGTTTACTTTCCTTGACCCAGGGGTCTATACTTGGTTTGCACCTTTTCTCCCTCTACACCAAACCTGCTCTACCAAGAATAGGGGCGGTTAAAATCACCTTCTAACCACAGGTCGGCCCTTTTAGAAACGAGAAAGAGATCAACATGTAAAAAAATAAAAGTTGTTGTTGCGTGCCATGCAGTGATTTTCATCACAGAAAATAACACGGCGACAAATACAATACCATAGTACAGTAGTATACACAGCACAGTAATGGCCGTTGCGGTGGGGGAGGGGGGGTAAATTGGGCTTTTTCTTTTCTCCAACTTCCCCTCCCCCGACGGTGAGAATGTTCCCCATCAGCTGTGCCACTTCAGCCGGGGCCGGAGCTGATTTCAAGACAGTGGTATTACCATAGAGGGCCCGCTGTGGTTCTGACCCCTCCAATCTAATATACCGTTTCCATAAACATTTATGCCGGTTCGGCTTCTGCTGAGTTCGCCTTAATTGAGGCAATGATCTGAATCTGAATATGTAAGACTGCAGACCGGAACAGTGTTTTGCAGCTCCGGTAGACAGAGGTGAATATAATGTGATAAAATGATGCAAATTGCTGCTATTGTAATGCCCCCTTTTAGAGTGTCTATATCTCATTCCCTCTCTCTCTCTCTCTCTCTCTGGCTTTTGCTATTGTTGCATATTGTTGTTTATCTTATGTATTAACAGCTTGTTGTGTGAGTGCTGCACATACCTGTGTGCGCGCGGTAGCATTAGGCGCCGAGGTTTAAACATTGTCGCACAGAGTAACCTGTTGCCGGGCATATCATTTCAACCGCTAGTATCCATCGTGTGGGCTTGTTGAGATCTATACTATATGATTTAAAGTCCATGCGACGCTTGCATCAAATAAGGGCTGTGAAATTCCTAGAAATTCTAGCCACTGTAGCATGAGCTTGGGTGATGCTCAGTGAGCGTGCGCAAAATACTACTACTACGTTTGTTACTTTTGCGTGCCTATGTTAGTGTGTAGTAAAGGGCGTTGTTATTTACGAAAGAACACAAAAGGTTAGAATATGGAGAATGAAGATAATGTTTCTGCCTGACAGCAGACTACATGACAAGAGTAGCTTAGCGTGTGTAACGCGCGCGCACACGCACGCACACACACACGCACACACACACACACATGTCTTCAGAACAGGGCATCGGGCGGTGCGGTTTCGTGTGACGAGCAGCTGAAAGGGAGCGCCTGACGGCAGTGACAGCTCCATCACTGAATCGCATACTGTCAGCCACACTGCACTGTGACGTGATGCGCTGAGCCGTCAACAGACCAGGTGGCTGACATCCATCCGAGCGACCGTGATTGACACGTGTCACGGCTGTTTGATTTGACGCGTATACGACGTTCTATGTGCGCGACCGCGCGCGTGTGTGTGTGTCTGATGGACCACCTGTGGTGTTTCGGCGAGAGAGAGCAACCCCCCCCCCACTATACCGTTACTACAACTACAAGTTGTTGCCGTCAGGCAGAAACCTCTTCTCTCCATATTCTAACAATTTACAATTAGTCATTTAGCATTAAATACATTAAATACATAAAAAACTAGTCATATATATGAATCATACGTAAGCTAAGATCCTAACAGTGGAATATATCTATATAATGAAACTATGCGTATACACTATAGAGTGCATGGGGGGGGGTCAGATCAACATATGGAATGAATTCTGTAGTGTACAGGGTTTGATGAGGTCTGGCCATATATGGAGCGTGTGTTGATGTCTACATAAAATGCTATCTAAGTTACTTAAGTTGAGCCTTTGTATATGCCCGTAAGGTCGTCGAGAGTGCTACGGGCAAAAAAAATTGTCTGAAGAGGTGGGTTTTTAGACTAGGATTGGGAGTGAGTCTGTGCAGTTTTGATTGCAATGGGAAGTGCCTACTATTCCATAGTTTTGGAGCCAGAAGGGAGAAGAGTTTGGGACGTGTGGAGCGCTGTCCCAGCTTTTTTTAGTGAAGGTACTTCTGCTACTTCGGAACTTTTTGAGTTACTTTTTTCATAAATGAACGTCCCACATGATCACACTACAGTGTCACACAACAGTAGCAGATCCACGAGCTTACGAAGTGCGGCGCGAAATGACGCGTTTTGAGATTGTAGATATTTTGCTACTTTTGAATTTGAATTAATCTCTGCACTGGTCATTCTTTTTCCTTTTTTTCTCGTTGTCGTGGTGGATGTTTTATGCCTGCTTCTGGTCAGACTGCTATAAGGTCTATTCATACTTCAGTTTTACGGGTTAGTAAAAACAAGAGAGATGTGTTTGGGTGAGCGGTGAGTCTCTTACCACCACTCAGTGACGTCATGTTGTCGTTTTCAGTGGTCACCTTATCACCTAAAACTATGAATATGAATAGACCTTTTAATGTACATGCATTTCATTTTGGGAAATGTAGACTCTCTTGATATGTTTGATATTTATATGTTTGATACCATTTTTAAAGGGGTCGGCTTATGTGAACACCCCGGACCATTTTTAAGTTACTCGATTAATTTTTTTTGATATTTGATATTCATTTTAGCTGCCCCACCCCCCTTACTATAGCCTACAAACCCATTGTAACTTCAAACTCCATTTTAACCATGGATCGGCAATACCTGTCCTTCTTTCTAATACGTGAGGGGGCCGTGTTTTTATTTATTTATTCACCGTTTTCATTTATCTTTTGTAATTCTTTTAGATTTTCTTTTGAATCGAGCAACTTATAAAAAAAACCGTCTGGGTTGTTCACATAACCCTGAGTAGACGATTAAATGACCAATAGTTTTTTTTTTAAGTGAAATATCCCTTTTAAAGTCAAACGATGAACACTGAGATTTGGCCGTGTAAATCCTCTTCAGATGGCCGCGTGCGACCGTACCTTCTCTCGAACTTGGTGCTTTTTTACTTATCATTTTACAGTATACTAGTAGTGGCTTTATCAAGAGCAATTATTATTATTATTATTCTCTCCGGTGAAATAATGCTCATACCCTGCATTCCAGACAGAGAGAGATACATAGTGAGAGGGACACTGCTTTTATTTACCATGTCTTTTTTAAGCTCCAGCCACCCACACACAAATGCTAATAGCACAATAGCACTCTAGCGCTGCGGCGTTTGTCTAAAGGCAAAGGGAGACCCCGTCACCTCATCGTTCCCATCAAACTCCTACTCCCATCCCGCTCTGACCTCTGACCTCCACACGCGCGCACACACACACACACACACACACACACTGCAGTACTTTAGGTGAGCAGCAGCAGCAGCTCTGCTCTCTCAACACTACAGTATAGTATAGGCCCCGGACTATAGGATGGAGAGGGGGGAGGAGAGAGAGGGGGGGAGGAGAGAGAGAGAGAGGGGGGAGAGAGAGAGAGGGGGAGAGAGAGGGGGGGAGATAAATGAGAGAGAGAGAGGGGGAGAGAGAGAGGGGGAGGAGAGAGGGGGAGAGAGAGAGAGAGGGGGGGAGGAGAGAGAGAGAGGGAGGAGAGGGGGAGAATGAGAGAGAGAGAGAGAGGGGGGGGGGAGGCGAGAGAGAGAGGAGAGGGAGAGAGCGCGAGAGAGAGAGAGAGCGCGAGACAGGGAGGAGAGAAGGGAGGGAGGGGGGAGAGGGAGAATAGACTAAGAGAGAGAGAGAGGGGGAAGAGAGAGAGAGAGGAGGAAGGAGATAAAGGAGAGAGAGAGAGTGAGAGAGAGTGGGAGGCCATGGTGTGTGTGTCTGTGAGCACAGGCGAGAAGCGCCTCACCAACATGTGAGTGCTCTCTGCTGGCCATGATGTGGTACTGCAGCTCAAGGCATTATAATAATAGGCATGCAGGGGAGAAGCTTCCTCTTATTGCCATGATGACATCATGACAGCCTGAGATATACCATTTATTTATTTAAATTCATAATGAAAATAGCTCACAATGTATCGCGACGCAAAGCATTTTGAGCTTTATGTAAAGTTGTGTTTTGTATCAATATTTGCACAGTACAGTAAGTATACAGTTGCAATTACACTGTTATCTGCTGGGAATATACCTAACGGAACTATAAACAATACATGTAAAATACTTGTAATAATACAATGTTGAATACACAACATTCATATACATTTAAAGACATGAATAAATGTAATAAGATACCATTAATAAACATTAAGGTATGTTCACACTATAGGAGACGCATATTGGAAGATATGCTGTCTGGGGCTTGTTGTGCACGACAGTGACCTCTTCTGGCCAGAGCCTCAACATGCTGCCTTCATGTCTGAACCCTCACCCCTCCCACACGCACGCACACACATATGCACGCACGCACACACACACAGGTGCTCAGCCAATCACTGTCCAGCCAGAGGAGAAAGGAGCCACATGGACGTGAGCCCCCCCCCCCCCCCCCCACCCCCCCCCTTGTGTTGCCTCGTCTGCTTATTGTAAGCGACTTTGGGCTTGTTTTTTTTTTCTGTTTGGGGCCTGGCTTCCAGATCTTTCAATTATTATTGAAAATAGTAGTTTGTAAATATAAATTCAATGCAAGGACCCCCAGATTAATATGCAATTGTCCGCGTATCAACATCTGAAAACATTTTATGTCAGGGACCCTCGGCCAGATTTGTGTTAAAATGTTTTTCAAAAAAATAAAAAAAGATTCCCCCTCTAAGAATAGAAATAGCAGATCTATACAAGCTCACAACGTGTCGCAAGCTTGTAGATCTGCTATTATCAAATAGCTGATGTGTATATAGGTATATATATTATATGTGTATAAAGTGCTCAGGGTGTTAGGCGCTTCTTTTGGGCTCTATTTTTCATAGAGCTGTTTTGCTTATTTTCTCCGGCAAAATGGCAACACCGACCTCTCTACAGTACACGAGTTGTTTTGGACTAAACAAACAGCGCTGCAAAGAGGAGGTTTTTGTTTTTTCTCTATAAGTCTGTCCAGAGTCCAGACTGGAAAGTGCAGCTTCAGCTCTCTCTCTCTCTCTCTCTCTCACAGCCTCTCTTTGTCTCTCTCTCTCTCTCTCTCTCTCTCTCTCTCTCTCTCACAGCCTCTCTTTGTCTCTCTCAGTGGCTTTCTCTGTCTCTCTCCCTCTCTCTGTGTCCCTCCCTCCCCTCTCTCTCTCTCTCTGGCCATACACCCCCCCCCCACACACACACACCCCTCCAGTGAGTTGTCACAGATGCCACACACATCGCCTCCACCAGCCTCTACTCCACAGAGAGAGAGAGAGAGAGAGAGAGAGGGCCAACTCCTACTCTACAGAGAGAGAGAGAGGGCCAACTCCTGCTTATGACACATTTGTGTGGGGAGCGTTTGGAGTGGGGATGCCAGAGCAGCACATCCTATTGTCCGAGGCGTCGCTAATTGTTGAGTCAAGGTTTTTGTCAAGGCGACATGAGAGAGAGTGAGAGTGAGAGAACACCACTGATGATGAGCGGACGTGTGTATGTGTGTGCGTGTGTGTGTGTGTGCGTGTGCGCGCGTGTACTGTGCATGTGTGCAACTGTGCATCTCTGCACATCTGGGTGGAATAAGACCGGGTGAGACGAAGGCTCCTGTACTATATGATTTATATAAACGTGTGTGTGTGTGTGTGTGTGTGTGCCTGGCATGCAGACAGACAGACATGCAGCCTGGCATGCAGACAGACAAGACATGCAGCCTGGCATGCAGACAGACAAGACATGCAGCCTGGCATGCAGACAGACATACATGCAGCCTGGCATGCAGACAGACAGACAGACATGCAGCGTGCGTGCGTACAAAGGGGGGTGGTCTTAACAAGAGTCTTTCCATGAGTGCAGCTGCTTATTAAGAAGACTCACTCCTTGGTGGTTCCTTCCTTTCATCATCAGCACTCAAGCACAAAGTGATGTTTCTGTGGCTCGGCACAAAGAACGCAGAGACATTTATAAATCCTCCAATAACCAAAAAAAAAAAAGAAGGTTGGCTCTGCTCTTGCCAAAACCGATTCATAGTAATACAATAAACAGCGTGCCAGCGTTCCATATGAAAGTATCTGGCTGAAAAACGCCATGTGGGGGGAGGGGGGAGAGAGAGAGAGAGAGAGAGAATATGAAAAGAACCCCCAATTCTCTCCAAAGCCATAATAGTGAAATGAGCACATATAAATGTGTTAAGAGTATCTCTTTGCATGTTGTAAAGGCTGCATGTATTTAATGTGTAAAGCTTATTAAGGCCCTAGTCATTGCTATGCAAAGCAGCGCCCAACGCCTTTTCTCTTGCTTTTCAGAGCAGAGCGCTGCGGCCAATGGCGCCGTGCCCCCCCCCCCCCCCCCCCCCGCGCGCTCCTCTCGCTCTGCATTCATAACGCGCTACATTTGCACAATGTATCTCTCAAAGGCCCCTGAATAGAGGGCCTTAATACTCATGTAAACAACTGCAAACCAATTACTTAATGAATCGGGGCCCACACATAATGAGGAGCTACACAAAGGGCTATAAATGCATTTTTTTTCCTTCTTTTTTTGCACCAAAGCCTCTGCTTTAAACTACAATCCCCTCTCCGCTATAAGTCTGCGCGCGAGCTTAACAGACACATCATAATTATTGTCTCTAAGACAACAGAGAGAGAGAGAGAGAGAGAGAGAGAGAGAGGACGAAGCTATTTTTTTGTTTTGTTGGATTTTTTTAGTCCGTCCCTCTTTTTTTGATGTCACCCATCAGCTCGCTGACATAAATAAAGCAAATAATTAACGAGTATAGGAGAAGGAGTGGGGTGGAGGCAAAATACGGGAAGAGATGGTGTGTGTATATGTGTGTGTGTGTGTGTGTGTGTGTGTGTGTGTGAGAGAGAGAGACAGGGGGGGTGGGGAGGGGGAGAGAAACGCTGACACAAATGAGTGAAGCCCAATGCAACGCAGTATACGCTCCATCGTACGACGATGTCGCACACCGAAAACACTCGACCGTCGCATCGCTTTGTGAGCTTGTAGTGTCTTGTAGTGTTGGTCTGTAGTGTTGTAGTGTTGGTCTCGGGTTGTTACGGCTTTGTGCGACAAAGTAATGAATCGTTGGGGCTTGAGAAAGAACACGGAATGGGAGAGGAGAGTAGCGGGGCAAACAGAAGGGGGAGAGAGGAGAGTAGTGGGGCAAACAGAAGGGAGAGGAGAGTAGAGGGGCAAACAGAAGGGAGAGGAGAGTAGAGGGGCAAACAGAAGGGGGAGAGAGGAGAGTAGTGGGGCAAACAGAAGGGAGAGGAGAGTAGAGGGGCAAACAGAAGGGAGAGGAGAGTAGAGGGGCAAACAGAAGGGAGAGGAGAGTAGAGGGGCAAACAGAAGGGGGAGAGAGGAGAGTAGTGGGGCAAACAGAAGGGAGAGGAGAGTAGAGGGGCAAACAGAAGGGAGAGGAGAGTAGAGGGGCAAACAGCAGGGAGAGGAGAGAGGAGAGTAGAGGGGCAAACAGAAGGGAGAGGAGAGTAGAGGGGCAAACAGAAGGGAGAGGAGAGTAGAGGGGCAAACAGAAGGGAGAGGAGAGTAGAGGGGCAAACAGAAGGGAGAGGAGAGTAGAGGGGCAAACAGAAGGGAGAGGAGAGTAGAGGGGCAAACAGAAGGGAGAGGAGAGTAGAGGGGCAAACAGAAGGGGGAGAGAGGAGAGTAGAGGGGCAAACAGAAGGGAGAGGAGAGTAGAGGGGCAAACAGAAGGGGGAGAGAGGAGAGTAGAGGGGCAAACAGAAGGGAGAGGAGAGTAGAGGGGCAAACAGAAGGGAGAGGAGAGTAGAGGGGCAAACAGCAGGGAGAGGAGAGTAGAGGGGCAAACAGAAGGGAGAGGAGAGTAGAGGGGCAAACAGAAGGGAGAGGAGAGTAGAGGGGCAAACAGAAGGGAGAGGAGAGTAGAGGGGCAAACAGAAGGGGGAGAGAGGAGAGTAGAGGGGCAAACAGAAGGGAGAGGAGAGTAGAGGGGCAAACAGAAGGGAGAGGAGAGTAGAGGGGCAAACAGAAGGGGGAGAGAGGAGAGTAGTGGGGCAAACAGAAGGGAGAGGAGAGTAGAGGGGCAAACAGAAGGGAGAGGAGAGTAGAGGGGCAAACAGAAGGGGGAGAGAGGAGAGTAGAGGGGCAAACAGAAGGGAGAGGAGAGTAGAGGGGCAAACAGAAGGGAGAGGAGAGTAGAGGGGCAAACAGCAGGGAGAGGAGAGTAGAGGGGCAAACAGAAGGGAGAGGAGAGTAGAGGGGCAAACAGAAGGGAGAGGAGAGTAGAGGGGCAAACAGAAGGGAGAGGAGAGTAGAGGGGCAAACAGAAGGGGGAGAGAGGAGAGTAGAGGGGCAAACAGAAGGGAGAGGAGAGTAGAGGGGCAAACAGAAGGGAGAGGAGAGTAGAGGGGCAAACAGAAGGGGGAGAGAGGAGAGTAGTGGGGCAAACAGAAGGGAGAGGAGAGTAGAGGGGCAAACAGAAGGGAGAGGAGAGTAGAGGGGCAAACAGCAGGGAGAGGAGAGAGGAGAGTAGAGGGGCAAACAGAAGGGAGAGGAGAGTAGAGGGGCAAACAGAAGGGAGAGGAGAGTAGAGGGGCAAACAGAAGGGAGAGGAGAGAGGAGAGTAGAGGGGCAAACAGAAGGGAGAGGAGAGTAGAGGGGCAAACAGAAGGGAGAGGAGAGTAGAGGGGCAAACAGAAGGGAGAGGAGAGAGGAGAGTAGAGGGGCAAACAGAAGGGAGAGGAGAGTAGAGGGGCAAACAGAAGGGAGAGGAGAGTAGTGGGGCAAACAGAAGGGAGAGGAGAGAGGAGAGTAGAGGGGCAAACAGAAGGGAGAGGAGAGTAGAGGGGCAAACAGCAGGGAGAGGAGAGAGGAGAGTAGAGGGGCAAACAGAAGGGAGAGGAGAGTAGAGGGGCAAACAGCAGGGAGAGGAGAGGAGAGGGGCAAACAGAAGGGAGAGGAGAGTAGAGGGGCAAACAGAAGGGAGAGGAGAGGAGAGGGGCAAACAGCAGGGAGAGGAGAGTAGAGGGGCAAACAGCAGGGAGAGGAGAGAGGAGAGTAGAGGGGCAAACAGAAGGGAGAGGAGAGTAGAGGGGCAAACAGAAGGGAGAGGAGAGTAGAGGGGCAAACAGAAGGGAGAGGAGAGTAGAGGGGCAAACAGAAGGGAGAGGAGAGTAGAGGGGCAAACAGCAGGGAGAGGAGAGTAGAGGGGCAAACAGAAGGGAGAGGAGAGTAGAGGGGCAAACAGCAGGGAGAGGAGAGGAGAGGGGCAAACAGCAGGGAGAGGAGAGTAGAGGGGCAAACAGCAGGGAGAGGAGAGAGGAGAGTAGAGGGGCAAACAGAAGGGAGAGGAGAGTAGAGGGGCAAACAGAAGGGAGAGGAGAGTAGAGGGGCAAACAGCAGGGAGAGGAGAGAGGAGAGTAGAGGGGCAAACAGAAGGGAGAGGAGAGGAGAGGGGCAAACAGAAGGGAGAGGAGAGTAGAGGGGCAAACAGCAGGGAGAGGAGAGAGGAGAGTAGAGGGGCAAACAGAAGGGAGAGGAGAGTAGAGGGGCAAACAGAAGGGAGAGGAGAGTAGAGGGGCAAACAGAAGGGAGAGGAGAGTAGAGGGGCAAACAGAAGGGAGAGGAGAGTAGAGGGGCAAACAGAAGGGAGAGGAGAGTAGAGGGGCAAACAGCAGGGAGAGGAGAGAGGAGAGTAGAGGGGCAAACAGAAGGGAGAGGAGAGTAGAGGGGCAAACAGAAGGGAGAGGAGAGTAGAGGGGCAAACAGAAGGGAGAGTAGAGGGGCAAACAGAAGGGAGAGGAGAGTAGAGGGGCAAACAGAAGGGAGAGGAGAGTAGAGGGGCAAACAGCAGGGAGAGGAGAGTAGTGGGGCAAACAGCAGGGAGAGGAGAGAGTAGAGTATGCGGGGCAAACAGCAGGGAGAGGAGAGAGGAGAGTATGCGGGGCAAACAGCAGGGAGAGGAGAGAGGAGAGTATGCGGGGCAAACAGCAGCGGGCTTCCGCTCAATAAGTGCCGAGCTTCCTGACCACTTGTGGAACCAATAAAGCGCATGGAGAAGAAGTGACCGCTGTAAGTGGGAATGCTTAAAACGTATATACGCGTCTCTGGGAGGAGGACGAGAAATACATTTAAAAAAGAAAAGACAGAAAGGGAGGGGTGGGGTCACATTAGGACTATATAGGGAGAGTGTTTTATGCAGACCAGCTCTGAGCCCCACAGTGTCCTCACTATCCCCAGTGAGGAGGACACAAGAGTGTCAGGCATGCATAACTATATAGTCATTATCAATCCTCTTTCTCTGTGTACTGTACACACACAGCTGCTCGTCCCGCTGCGGGCGCCGCGTTGCTATATACCGTCCCCGTTTTCCACTAGTTTATTTATTCATTTAAAAGAATTGTTATACGCCTTGTGTGTGTGTGTGTGTGTGTGTGTGTGTTTCCCTTGTTTTGTTTCATCACCTAAAGCCGCCGCGCCTCCCGTTCGCCTCTAATGACGGAGAGACGAGCGCCATCCGAGAGAGAGAGAGAGAGAGAGGGAGAGAGAGAGAGAGAGAGAGAGGGGTCTGAGCCTGAAATTGGCTCATGTTTATTAAAGAGGGGGGGGGGGGGTGGCAGTGGCCCCGACGACTCGACATCGGCGGATATATACGAGCGAGGGGAGCGGCGGCACAATGGAGCCATCGCCGGCCCCCATTATATGCCCACTCTCTCTCTCTCTCTCTCTTTTCTCTTCTCTTCTCTTCTCCCGGGGGCTAATAGGCAGAGAGGGGCGAGCGAGGAGCAGCAGCCCTATGCTGGCCCCCGGCCTGGCCTAGGGAGAGGACGCGACGACGCGACGACGCGCACATGGACTTCAGGCCCCTCCCCCCTCAGTGTCAGCGTGGTGCCGGCGGTAATCACATGAAATCAGAGAAGATTATTCCCCATAAACGTTTACCCGGCCCATTACCGGAGGAGCACCAAATGGGGCTGCGGCAGGCTTGGTGAAGAGGTGCTTTAACCCGTCTGGGACGGGGGAACGCGCTCTGTGTCGCCCCCCTACAAGCTCGTATAGCGCTTGTATGATCGGCTTTTTACTATCGTGAAAATGGGGTGTAAATCTTTGAATATATATTCTTTCAGAGCAAATGTTTTTAACTCTGCTTCTGGGGGTGGGTGGGGTCCCTGGAACAACATATTTTGAGATGGGGTCCGCGGCCCCAAATACAGATAATTCTGGGGGTCCTTGGCATGAAAAGGTTTGAGAACCACGCACTGACTGAAGACATTTCGTAGAAAGAATATCAATGGGTCTCAATGGGTTAAGGACCCGCCGCGCAATTGCACATTTTGATGAAGTCGCGTTGATATTCAAATGCGACAGCGAGGCGATGTTAGGTATACAGCGGATATTTATCCGAAGATGTCGTCGTCTCCCCCCCCGTCCCCCTCCCCCTCCCCCCTCCCTCCCAGCCCACTCAGAGCTCTGATTTTGAGTGGCCTAAATGTGGTTTCAAGGAAAAGACAAATGGAAAAGAAAGGATGTATATATACTCGTACACTTGTCGACACTCGAAGTGTCCTTCTTCCAAAACAGTCGTCTCCGATCCTGCTCTTGACTTGATCTGTTTGCGCTCTCAGGAACACACAACTCTAATTTGTTTACCTGGTAACCATTTTGCTTTCGATTCCTGATTTTTATATATATATATATATATATATATATATATATATAAATCCTGGAAAACGCTGCAAATAGTGAGAGACATGCGCGGGGGGGGGCGGCACTGGGGGCCCCTTTGTCTTTGTGGGCAAGTTAATGGGTGGCGGGGGGCCCTTGATCTTATGGAAATGAATGTGGAATTATGAGAGCGGCCATGCAAATGTCCATGAAGCACTTTGGCGTGTTTGCATGGTGGTGGCCCGTTTCCCCCTGTCAGGCTGGGTGAACAACAACAACAACAACGGCGGTGTTCTTACCGCGGCTGAGGAGGGTCTTGATGTGAGGAGTGCAGGTCCTCTTCATCGCCGCCATTTATTCCTTTAAAAGAGCAAACATGGGGACAGATCAAACCATTTGATTTGTTGGGGGCCTCTAAATCGGGGCGCTAATCTGAGATGCATATTAATACGGTGTGACTCGAGATTAGATTCATATAGTATACTCCATCGTAACGGGGGGGGGGGGGGGGGGAGGGGCAAAATGAACAGATCTACAAGCCAACAGCGTTGTTAGCGTATAGTGCTTGGTATTACCGACTAAGTACTAAGTACACAAGACCTCGTGTTTAAAGCAGTACGGCCGTGTTGTACTATGCTAATCGCTAAGTATTAAGCCAACAGGCTCAGTACTACTTAGTGAAGTACGACACTGAGGTGGTTGTGAGGGCGCCACAGGGCAGAGAGGCCTGTGCTCTTTGCCTCTCATTCAGATAACGTGTGAACATAGAGGAAATGTGCTGTTTGCGCCGTATCTTTATGGCGGCGGCGAGAACAACATATGGTCAGTGTTGACCGACGGCCGGGCTCCGCTGACCCCGGCCCGCTTTCTCTGTTCTCTTTTCTCTCTTCTTCTCTCACCTGACGGAGCGCTCTTCTCTTCCTGCTCCCCAGAGCTCCGCGCTCTCTCCTGCGTGGCAGACTGTTTAAGCAGCTGATACGCTTTTGTCTCTGTTCAAAGACACGCGCGCGCACACGCACAGACACACACACACACACACACACACACAAACACACAAGAGGGGAGAGAGGGGCAAATGTCCGTGTCAAATATTTGATCAAGACCTAGGTTTCCAACTTTGGGAGGTTACTGTGTTTGATCAGACAACACGCTTCAGTGGCTGAGCAGGAGTGTGTGTGTGTGTGTGTGTGTGTGTGTGTGTGTGAAGACAATGTGCCCAGTCGAGGCTAAGCTACTGGTTCCAGTCGAGCGTACACGCGTCCGTGTTTTTTTCTTCTCTCCACAGGCCGGTATAATCACCCTCTTTAACTCGGTCGCCTTCCAGGAAGACAGCGTCCGGTCGCTCTCTCCGTTTTAAAAACACTCCTAATGGGTTTGCCGCACACTGGAGTACGTATCGTATATGAGAAGTGCAACTCAGGTGTGCATAATAAATATGGACATATTCTCCTGGCAGCCGTCGTGAACGCCATCTTGAAAACGATGCCTTTCTGGTTGTTCGTTTGTAGTATGTTATTTACACACCCAATAGTAACAGAATCCGTTGAAAAATCTTTTTTTTTTTTTTTTGGTTTTCAACCATACACGTATCTAATATTTGAGTCTTTTCAAAAGCCCTATATCCATACCCACCACCATGTTAAAATTAAAAAAACTAGCCAAATCTTGGTGATTTCTTACGAGTTCGTCCCCAGCTATGAGGCGTCCACGGACCCCACTTTGAGAACCCGCCGGTCGGTCTACCTACACCAGGGCTAACCACGTGCATCGCCGACGAAACGGACATCTTCTCACTATAGGGGGAACTTTTTAGTTGTGTGTTTATTGTGGATGGAGACAGCCACAGTGGAGCTATATTCACTAGGTTTCCATCTCTTTTGATTAGTAATACAGTGACTGGGGAAGACGAGTCGCCGCATGAAACAGCCCCCAGTAGGACGGACATCTGACGGGAAAGTGCCTTACAGGCATTTAGTTTTACATTTCAGAGGACTGGGGGGTGGAGGGACGGACGGACGGACGGACGCTTTCTTTGCAGCGTGTCTTCACATCTCCTCCTTTTTCAAGTTTCCAGCCTCCAACCAGAGCATTGTTTAGATAGATAATGAGGACCGTGTGACAGATCTCGCTCCTCTTGCGCCGCGGCGTCTGGACAATTAGAGGAGCCGCATTATGCCCGCGGGCCCAGTGAATTATCTGTTTAGCCAGGAGCGCCTCGGACCGGGCAGTGGGCTTTTCTTTCTTTCTTTCTTTCTTGCTTTCTATCTTTCTTTCTCTCTTCTCACTCTCTCTTTTTTTTTTTTGTGGAGAGATAATTAGAGAGAACTAGCGCAACTCTTCAGGTGGGACTTTGACCCTAGATTCACCTTGATCATCCTTGCCTCAGCCGTCGGCGTTTAACAAAAAGAACCCATTTATTCACCGCCGCGCCGGAAAAGAAAAACACAAACCGGGCCGCGCGCGCGCGCGCACACACACACACACACACACACACACACACACACACACACACACACACACACACGGTCTGAATGCCGGGGCACCGGTGCTTTTTTTTACCTCTAATAGGAATACTTTCCGCAGGGCTTTGGTTCCGGCTGTCCTCTTCACTACTTTGTAGTTCTGTAAGAAACAGAAAAGCTCACGGTGAGAATCAGAGCAAGGGATGAAGGGAGGCTGGGGATGGAAATAGGGACTGGGGGGTGGTATTGGGGGTGTGTGTGCGGGGTTCTGAATAGAGGGCCCTGTGAACGCTGGGAGCGGGGGGGGGGGGGGGGGTGGGGTGGGGGGGCTCTGTGAACGCTGGGAGCTGTGGGGGATTCATGAGAAAAGAGCTGTGGTGAATATTATTTCTTTCATAAAAAGGGGTTTGTGGGTTTTTTTTTTGAGCAGCGATTGGCTCTTGATTTCAGCGCCCATTGTTCTCCATCTCTCTCTCTCTCTCTCTCTCCATCTCTCTCTCTCTCTCCATCTCTCTCTCTCTCTCTCTCTCTCTCTCTCTCTCGTCAACACAGAAGAACAGAGCTTTTGGGGTGATGTCAGGACAGGTTGGGATGTTGTGTTTAACCCATTATGTTATCATTTAGCTATTGAAAAATCATGAACATGTGGTGCAAAGCTTTGAATATATACTATTTCAGAGCGAACGTTTTAAACTCAAATCTTTGCTTCTGGGAGGTGGTCCCTGAAACAACACATTTTCAGATGGGGGTGAGCGGCCAATTTCATATATTTTTGGGGGTCCTTGACATGAAATATTGAGAACCACTGATATAGAAACATGAGGTTTTTCAGGAAAAAAAGACATACAATTTCGACGTCAGGCCTAAATGGGTTAAAAGTGTCACAATGTGTTGCTAACACAACCGTACAATGAGTCAATGCATTGCAATGTGTTGTCTCTATAGTAGCTTTTAACTAGGCTATCGAATGTTTTAAAGCCTCACTATGTAACGAGTAATGCAATATAACGTATACAATTGGTTGTATTTGGTCTCCCTGCTCTTCTATTGAGACATTTAGATTGTGTCAAAGGTCATGTCTCACCTATAGACACACAGGATCTGACACGAACTCTGACCTGATGGTCAAGATTCAATTTATCCCCTGAGCAAGCAGGCAGGCTCTATTAGCTCGATGGTAGTCTCGCGTTTGCCTCTCGCAATTTCCAAATGCTTCCGTCATACAGTCTGGAGCAACGGAAAAGCTATCGTGAGTAAACTATAAAGCGGAAGTGGAGCCTCCGGGCTCCTCCCCACTTCTGTTTCGTCTTTACCGTCGCGCAAATGTACCCTAATATAAATAGAAAACATCTAAGCATATGTATAGCTTGTTGCTTAGCAGAAAAGGAAATAAAAAATATATATAGATATTTTAAAATATATTTTCGTGAACGGAAATAGCAGCTTCTTTACTTTCGGGAGGTGTAGTTCCAGACTCTATATAGCATTCGGAGATTGTGGAATGGTTGTCTGGCTACGAGAGACTAGCTCGATGGTGAAACGTCGGCGCTTTGCGCAGGAAGGAAACCAGGTTCAAATCCGGGGTAGAAGGGGAAAGTTACATAGTGCTGCATTGAACGCATTCTGACCTGAGATCAGATTGTAAAAATGTCTTCTACATCCTGACAGTTTTCTGAAAAAGCTATGTTTCTATGTCAGTCGTTCTTCGATTTTTCAAAAATAGCTAAAGCATAACATTCTGGGTTCCCACCCAGAATGGGTTAAAGCTATAATCCATACTGTACGTTTTGTGTCTCTCCGTGTGGATTGGAGAGAAGTGCAACGACGCCCAATCTACAGTAAAGATGTTTGGAATAACTTTATTTGTCATCCAGTAGTGCCACTGTAGCTATATACTGTATGACCATACAGATAGATTGGTTCAATCGTTTTATTCATAAGATAGGTCTGGGACTGTAGCTTTAGTAGCTTATCTATTCCTCTGACTTTCTGCCTAATGAAACAAATATATATATCTGCTGCTTCCTTCTTGTCCAAAACAGGCTGATTGACAAAACTTTGTTTTGTTTTGATTTGATTCACTGCTTCTTGCAAAGTTAAGCTTGATTTATAGTTGCTTGTAGATCTGCTAAAGAATGAATCAGGCTTAGTTTAAACTTTAAACCCAAAGCCAGGAAGCCGATCAGATATGAATGTGGCAGTGGTGTAAAGTACATTTACTCAAGTACTCAACTAAATATGTATTTCTTTTTTTGCTCCATTTTATAGCGACTTCTATTTAATTTTTTACTGTAGTCCTATACGAGACCCCACTGTAGTCCTATACGAGACCCCACTGTAGTCCTATACGAGACCCCACTGTAGTCCTATACGAGACCCCAGACAATTACATCTGGCCACAAAAGATCACAGGATCTACTGAATGTGAAGGGGATACTAGCGGGATTCCATACTGTGTTGTAGGCTCAATATGTCAGTTTGATTAATTAATTAATTTTCTGGGGTCTAGTAGGACTATACCTAGTAAATAATAAAAAAAAAAAATCGCTATAAAAATTAGGATTTATTTTTTCCATATTTAGCTCTGTGTTCGAATGCCCCCGCCCCCCTTTCAAAAATAGCTAAAACCTCTAAAACGAAAGAAAGCAGCAAATGAACACTCATCTTTTACTTTCTGATAACCTAAAACAAAGTTGTCCTTTAATTTCAAATGCAATTAGTTAGTAGTAACTTTCTGAATTTAAATGCAAATACAGTGGACATAAAAAAATAAAATTATAATACTGGCCATTCAGCTACTAATATAGACTGATGTAATTAAGGTCATGTTTGCGTGTTTGGAATTGTAACAGCTGAAGTCAGTAATGTAATCAGTATTTTGATATTAACCTGCGGGCCGCATTGAGTGAGGGTGGGGGCCCCATGTGGCCCGCGGCGGGCCGCCAGTTGGCCATGGATGGTGTGACGTAGCAGTTCCCTCCTTGTCGTCCGGGTGGAGAGAGGGAAGACGGTGTGACGGAGAGGACGAGTCACTCTCCTCCTCATCCTCCTCCTCATCGGACCGGGACAGGAGTGTCCTCAGCAGCTCTCTGGCCTGCCAAAGAGCGGCACACACAAATTAAAAATCCACACTCTAATTGCCATCCATATTGTGAAGGAAGCGTCAAATTGAACTCCCCGGCCGATTAGAGAAGTCATTTATTTTTCGTGCAGGGTTGGGTGGGTGCGGCCTGGCTCTCCTCTCGTTGGAGGTGACACCGAGGGTAGGAAATAACTTCAAATGCAACTCTCTCTCTCTCTCTCTCGTCTAACTACAAAAAAAGATAATTTCTCTCGCACACTTTCGCTCTGCGACTCTCTTTCAATCATGCGTTCCCCCTCCCTCCCGTCTCTCTCTCTCTCTCTGTGTGTCTCTCTCTCTCTGTCTCTGTCTCTCAGTCTCCTCTCATCCATGAGATTAGAGGAGCGACTAAAGAATGCAATCACCCTGGCGTTAATGTGCAACACGTTCCAGAAGATATCTCCTCTCTTGGCTGAGAGGATCGAGACAAACTGCTCTCTACTCTCCTACTCCAGCTTTCTTATTTGATCTCCGGGGAGACGAGGAGGAGACACAATTAAGAGGTGCTGTTCCGTGAGATGAGGAGCGGGGAGATGCCACGCGCCGATTGCCTCCCCCCCCCCCCCCCCCCTCTCTCTCTCCATCTCTCTTATCCCTTCCTCCGTATCATGGCCAACATCACCACCTCTCCCTCTCTCTCTCTCTCTCTCTCTCTCTCTCTCTCTCTCTCTCTCTCTCTCTCTCTCTCTCTCTCTCTCTCGTCATCGTCACACACAAGCCTCTCAGCCTCCGATGGCTATTTGCAACTTTTAATGAGCGCTAATATGAAAGTGATCAGTGGGATTTTCCCCCTTTTTTCTTCTGTTTTGACGGCGACTGACTTTAAGTACGTGGGCAGTTATTATCGGCAGGGTCACTTTGGACGATTTGACGATTGAGCTTTAATTTTCTGGAGAGAGAGAGAGAGAGAGAGACACACACACACACACACACACACATACAGAGAAGAGGTCTCCTGATCCGACCACTTGGTACGTGACCGTGTCGCTCAATCAAAACTCAATTCCCGTCTCCGATATGGTCTTGATATTTACTTATTTTCTCTCCTATTTTTCTTTTGGAGTTAACCCATTTCGGGCAGGAACCCCTGTTGGTGTTAGCATCATGTTATGCTTTAGCTATTGAAAAATAGCAGACCTACGAGCTTGTAGGTCTGCTATTTTAGAAAAATTGAAGAACGACCGACACAGAAACATGGCTGTTTCAGAAAACTGTCGGGATGTAGAAGACATTTTTTTTTTAGAATCTGATGTCAGGTCAACGTCAAAATGGGTTAATGCACCGTGCGGTTGAGACTGAGAGGACCCTCTCGCTGGCTGGAACCCCCGCTGCATCTTTCCTAGATATCAATGAATGAATGCAACTGTTAGCACTTGAATATTCAAAGGGCCCCTTTTGAGTGCCGTTGCATGCAAGCTGCATACACACTCCATGTGTTCAGAGTGGCCACCACGACCGGGCCATGTGTGGAAGGAAGCAGTGTTGTTTTTGGCAGCACATTTTACATTTAGTTTAGTCTTTAGTCTTTGGAATGAAACTTCATTTAGTTTTATTCATATTTTAGTCACCTGGAATGTTTTAGTGTCACACAATTTAGCCGACTGAATTTTTTTTTTTTTTTTTTTTTGTGTTTTTGTCGACAAAGATGCATTTTTACGGGCCTTGATGGCGTCGTAATGGTAGATTTTTACCCGTGGTTGCTTGCGGAAAATAGCCGATCTACAAGCACACAACGCGTTGCTGTGCGACACGTTGTGTGCTTGTAGAAATGATTTTAATCTAGCTTAGTCTCTCAGAGTTAAATTAACATTGATTTTTCAATATAAATTGGTGTGAGTGAGGCCTTAGCCTGCTGTGTGCAGAGAGTAAGAGCTCCTTGTAAGAGAGAGAGAGGTCGCTCAACGGTGTGGGGCTAAAATGAGGGAAAATAGTAGATCTACAAGCTCACAACTGAGCAGTAATTTGGCTATTTTCACTAGTTCGTGCAGGTCTATCTCTCCGACTGTTTCTCTCTGCCTGTCTCTCTCTCTCCCTCTGCCTGTCTGTCTCTCTCTCTGCCTGTCTGTCTCTCTCTCTGCCTGTCTGTCTCTCTCTCTCTCTGCCTGTCTGTCTCTCTCTCTCTGCCTCTCTCTCTCTCTCTCTCTCTCTCTCTCGTGCATGTATCGGGGTCGCTGCGTCGCCACGACTACCACAAATGCAACATTTAAATAAACAGAACCAAATCCTTTAATCGGCCATCCTGCTCCTCAGCTAGGAAGTCAATGAGTGGGACATAATCATTTCCTCTCTCCATTTTGAAGGAGTGTGTGTGTGTGTGTGTGTGTGTGTGTGTGTATATATATATATCTAGCAGGTGTGTTATAACCCAATACATTTCTCCTCCCCCCCCCCCCGCCTGTGCCAGAACGTGAAATTACGTCTTTCTTTTATCTAATTTAATCCGTTAATTATTATTAATTATATTTTTTTGGTTTGTTTTTGTTTTAACTGACATGTTAGACAGCCTCCACACGGGTCCGCCGTGCACGCGGCCGTGCGCACGCTTAATAGTCCTTATTCTCTTCAAAATGAGACAAACTGCCAATCTTTCAGACCCTCATAAAAGTCTAAACTTTGATCGCACTAAGAAAGTGAAAGCAATCCGTGGCGATGCATCAATTATCCCTATAGTGAGAATCTAGCTCCAAATATGGGTGGCTGTCAAATCTAAGTGACACGTTTTGTAAGCTCATATAGCGCAGATTTCTTTGGCACTGGCGGCACGTTGTGGATTACAGTGGTGGTGGAGCACATGCCCTGGCCTATGTTATACTTTGTTGTCAACGGTGTCTGGCGGAAATAGCTCAAATAGAGCTTGTAGATCGGCTATTGATTGTTGAAAAGTGATTATTTTATACTGGATTAAACTAGTAGCAGCATCTCCGCCACATATGGCGGAGACCATAGATGCTGAGTGACATGAAAACACACGCCATGATTGTGTAAGTGTATAACTCTACTGCACTTTTACTATTTGTCTCCTTGCATGCATCTCCTTTGTGTGGACAATCATATATAAATGGTTAAAGTGTGCGTGCGTGCGTGCGTGTGTTAGCGGCGCTACCTGCTGGCCGCAGGCGGCATGGCGCTCCAGCAGCAGTGGCGTGAACAGCAGTGCGAGGCGCTCGGCGGTGAGGACGCGCCGCTCCTTGAGCACGAGGGCGTGCTCGAACCAGCGGTCCCACAGCGCCGCACCGTCCGGGGGGAGAGACGCACTGTGGGGGAGAGGGAGGGAGAGAGAGATAGAGACACACACACACATTTACAATTTAGGCATTTAGCAGACGTTCTTAATCCAGAGAGATTTACAGTAAGCAAGAACAATGGTAATACATCAAATACATAGAAACAGTCATCAAGGATCATAAGCAAGCTAAGCACGCACGCACACACGGGTCTAAAAACTAAAAATATATGATTGCGTCTGAAAGACTGAGAGCTGCCTTGTTTGACTCACTGGCCAGGGAGACTGTGAGAATTTGTACACATAAATAAATCAAAATGATGGTACAATGTGTACCCCTTCAGAGCGCAGTGTTAAAATCCCATCGTAACATAACGCACGTAGGTAACACTTAATTGAGTTCAAGCGTAAATAGACATAGACTCTCTCATTCGCCTCTCATACTCCAGGCTTAAAGCCGGGCGCTGGGGTCAACCAGCCAACAGGCGTCTCCAGAGGGAACAGAGAGAGTGGGGGGGGGGGGGTTTAAAATGACACCGCTAGACGGACACGTTTCGTTTGGATTTATTTGGAGTATATACGTTAGCCGCCAGCAGAAAAGGTCTCGCCCCAAATCAATAAAGTAGTGAAGCGGAGCACGGATTTGGTTCCAAGGGGGTGACTGCTGCTCATTATCAACAGCACTGCGAGTCACAGATAGGGGCCATTTTAATTTGCTCGTGACATTCACCCGTGCAGCGTTGCAGCCAAAGGTGACAGCGGAGATGACCTTTTCCATTTGTGGACAGGGGGGGGACGGGGGACGGGGGGACGGGGACGGTGGTGGGGGGGGGTCGTATCAAAGGAGAAGTCTGCAGCAAGTCTTATTTCAACCCCCCCTTTCCCCCTCCCTGTCCTGTAAAAATATTACCAGTGAAAATAGGAGGAGTGGTATAGAGGTATAGCAGTGGTACAGCAGACACCACACGGTATGGAGTCCGGAATTTACTTCTCTCTGTGGCTTCTATTTATATCAGTGGTTTTCAAACTATTTCATGTCAAGGACCCCCCAGAATGACGTGTATTTGGCCGCAGACTCCAGGTAGAAATGCTCTAAAAACACAGTAAACAGTAAAGACTGCAAGAACAGACCAATACATACATACATAGTGCCCCGCCCACCTCACCCCTGAACAGAAACTAAGCTACCTCCTCCTGCTTCCCTTATTAATGGTACGAATGGAATGAAAATATGTACCTATTGTTTTTCGTAACGGGGATCTTTAAAGCTGCTATAAGCGATAATGTCAAATTCTTTATTACTTTTTTTTTTTTTTGCAATGGGTAGAACACTCCCAACTAAAAATTGTCTCTGTGACACAATATAGGGGTCGCAAACTGCATTCAAAGATGTTCCTAGAAGCTTTGTCATTGGTCGAGAAAAAAACCCCTGTCGCAATGACTAACGCCTTGTCATTGGTCGAAAAATAAAGAAACCCGGCCGCAATGACTAACCAATCGGGAATGACAAAGCTTCTAGGAAAATCTTTGAATGCATGCAGATTGCGGCCCCTAGATGTGTCACAGAGACTACAGTTTGTTGGGTAAAAAAAAAGTCATTACAATTTTGACATATTATTGCTTATAGCGGCTTTAACCATTGGCCAGAAGGCCATAATTCATATTCCCGATTGAGGGTCTGAGAGGTCGTGGCGGTGATATATACCTGATGTCCTTGCGCCGCACGTCGGAGCGGCGAGCAGCGCTGACGCTAACGAGGTCCTGCGTGAGCAGAGCGCCAGACGCCGTGCTCCGGGACAACCGCGGGAGCTCGGCGAGGACGACGGCGCCGCACGTCTCCAGGTCCTCCACGTTCAAGGCCGCTGATCCGCTGTTACAAAGGCTGCGGTGTGCACACACACACACACACACACACACACGCACGCAGAAGATGTCGGTTAGCAAAAAGGGAGCACCTCGTCTTGCAGGTCCATGCGGTTTATTATGGAGGCAAAGCGAGCCAGCTTCACGCACATACACATACATGCTGCACACACAAACACACACACACACACACGGCCAGTGTAAAAACATCGTGTCAAATCTCACGTCTCTCTCTGTCCACCCGAAAGGCATCGTAACCGGGATTTAGTATTGAGCCGCTAACATTGTCGTTTGTTCAATCATGCTCAATCTGAGCCGCAATTCCGAGATAAACGGCTATAAACATCATCTAGCATTGTGCGTGGGCCGCCATCTTGAAACGGGCTAAACACATTGAGCAGAGCGACCCCCGCTATACGGTAAATATGATGGAGAGGATTATTGATTAATAGAAAGCTCAAAAAGGGCCTTTACGTTCCTGGCCACCTGGGATTTCGTGAAATACACGCTAATTAAGTCCGTGGCCGTGAGTGAGTTAAACCCTAGTATACTAAGTTGACTAGAGTGCCCCAGGGGTCTATGCCAAGGACCCCTCATGTTTTAAACCCTAGTATACTAAGTTGACTAGAGTGCCCCAGGGGTCTATGCCAAGGACCCCTCATGTTTTTCACTCGACACTAAATATCTTCACATAAAATAGCAGATCACGTTCTGGGCTTGTAGATCATCTATTTCCACCTTAATGTAAGATGTTATATATTTAACATTAATGTGTCCCCCCCCGTCCCCCCCCCGCCCCGTACATAGACGCTATAGGATCGACGTGGTTACGTATTCCTTTGCCAGATGTTTTATCTGTAAATGGCGTGCTCAGATTGCCCGTGAATTAGCCAGGCCTTTCTTTGAAGTATTGAAGGCATGCAAGATTGGAATCCGGTCTAATCAAACAGGACCACTCCATCCTCTGTGTCTCCCACCACTCACTCACTCCGCCAATTGCCGAGACCAACAATTCAGCAGCAAAGGACGGTTACTATAACAATCCGCTGTGCTTGAAAACCCCTCAGGAAGGAGCCTGTGTTTGTGCGTGTGCACGCTCGCGTGGCTGTGTGTGTGCGTGTGCGTGTGCGCGTCCACGCACGGGTGTGTGTGTTTGTTGTCTCTGCCAAGTGATGACACTTCATCTAAAGTGAGAGCCCTTGGCAGCAGGATAATACATTTTCTTACAAATCTACGGAAACGACTTGACGATGATCGTGAAAACAAACAAAAAAAACAACAAAAATGAATAAAAATGAAATAAAACTATTGGAATGAAATAAAATAAAAAAGGGTTTAAAGAAGACACGCCTGCACCTGATAACGTGGTTCCGTTTCCCGGCGTGGAGCGCGGCGGGGGCGTTCTGGTAGACGTGCACCTGCCCCGCTCCGTCGCGCAAACGTCCTTCGATGCTCTCCAGCAAACGAACGAGTCCTTGGTGGGAGAGCCTGAAAGAACATCATTACACATTAATAATAAAACCACTGAAAGGAAAGCCTCGAAATAGAAAGGAGGTCATTGATCGATATGTGGTTATTTATAAAAAATAAATAAAAAGTGCCATCCGATTGAAATTTCCGTGGTATATATTTGATTAATTTTTTTTCTCTCCCCCCTCCAGATTTCCTTGAGGTCGTCAAGGTCTTCGGAAGGAATTTGATTCGATTAGAGTGCCCTTCGACCTTCAGCTGTTCAGAACTACGTCCATGGATGTCGAAGACGTGACAGGTTAGAGGGAAGCACAGGTTGTTGGAGTGGTTCGACATGAAACACTGAGAATGAGTGGAAAACTATGCTGGAAAACATTATCGGTGAGGTGAAATATTGGATTGACTGATAACACGGGCAGATATTTGCATTTGCATCCTATATTCAGCTATTAGTGTAGATCTTTGTCTTACACAAACTTTACGCCTCATGTAGACGAGCAAATCGGCTATTTTTGTCACAAATATTAAAGTCCCATTGACAATGAATGGATGATGTACGAAGAGTGCCCCTCACTTCACACAGGTGTGATGTTTTAGCACCATATCGGTACTGTACATATCGGTATCGTATCGGCTGCTAAGGACAAGAAAACGTCAGATTTATTTATTTTCTCCCTTTTCAAATGTTTCTTTGAAAATAAAGGATTTATCCAGTGTAATTTAGTGTGGGGGAGGGAGGGGGGAATAGATTCTCATGCATTTATTTTATTTTACTTCACTTCAAGCACAACTATTTAATCATCAATATTAGCTTGTAGCGATTGAAATGTAAAATAGTCTGTCTAGAATAAACTGCACACGCACAGGCAGTGTGATCAGATTCTTTTAAGGGTACAGCATATCAAGGCCCACTATTTGGCATTTGAGCCACGGACCACCATTTGATGACATTTAGCCTCTCAGAGCCAAAACGTAGAATATTTTGTTTAACGGTATATTTCGTACTTGACGTTGGCGCCATAGGAGAGGCAACAGGCAAACGTTGATCGAAAATAGCAATTCTTCTATTGTGTAGACTTGTATATTTAGTAATGCAGATGTTTAACAATAATTCCGCTCTTGAGAAATGAAACTTGGTTTCATTTTATGCTCTCAAGAGTTAAATATCTAATAAGGGTCCATTTGGTTGGTTACCAACTCTATCATTTAACTGGGGACCATCTGGACCCCCCCCCCCCTCCAAGGACCACTGGTTGAAAACCACTGTGGTACAGGATAATATGGGAATCTTCTTGAATGAGGAAAAAAAATTGCCTATCGTCGTCTTTCCTGTTCTCCAATCCACATCGGACAACCTGGAGACATTTCCTTCTTCACATTCAATCAAAAGGGCATAATGTTATAATGGATTAATATGCAAATACATAAGAAAGCCATGCAGACAGAAATAAATCTCTAAAGACAAAAAATAAAGCGCATATTCAAATAAGTAAGGACCCCGGCGACAAGAAAAAGGGGGGGGGGGACTTTGGATCGAGATTTCTTTTGGTGCAGAGATTTACCGCTTTAATCTGGCCGTGTGCGCGGCAGCAAAATGAGAAATGGACGCCTAATGCATGTGGATATTGGGAGGGAATTCATGTCTTTCTCGAGCATTAAGCTCTGGGTGGCCCTCATTGAATTCTCCCCCAGAAAGACCCCCCCCCCCCCCCCCCCCGAGCCCAGAGAGAGAGAGAGAGAGAGAGAGACCCTGAGCCACCCCCCCCAAAATACAAAACATGAAAGGGGGCAAAAAAAAAAAGAATTTATGACAATCTGTAATGGGCCCCGAGGTCAGGGGGGGGGGGGGTCAGCAAACAATTGCTCCTTCTCTTTTGCAGGTTGTTTCTTGGTAACATCCTGATTAAGGCGGCGGCTTGAATGATATCCATGGCGTTCTGTAGTGTGCAATCCATCTGTGTGCTAAGTCCTCTCCACCGCCGCTGAAGCAGCGCGGCCAATAGCGCCGTCTTTTTTTCCTCTCCCTCTCTCTCTCTCTCCCTCCCTCTCTCTCTCTCTCTCTCCTCCCTCCCCTTTCCCATCAGCGTGGGCCTTGAAATACTCTCTCCACTTTATTTGTCAATGCTCTTCAAAGGGAGACCTTTAGAGAGGGAGAAAGTGAATTTGTCATGTGCTCCTCTCTCTCTCTCTCTCTCTCTCTCTCATAATATAGTCACTCATGTTGCCAGGTCTCATGGCGAGGTCTGAAAGCTTACTTTAGGCGCTGCGTCTGTCTGTCTGTCTGTCTGTCTGTCTATCTGTCTGTCAGTCTGTCCGCATCTCGACACCGTCGCGAGTAGTGCATTGTTAGCCGGGAGAGAGAGCGAGAGAGAGAGAGAGGTTGTCCTCTCTGCAGTGATATTTACTCTTATACACACGGTGTGTGTGTGTGTGTGTGTGTGTGTGTGTGTGTGTGTGTGTGTGTGTGTGTGTGTGTGTGTGTGTGTGCGTGCGCTGTGCCGTCTCCAGGGTGACGATGTGTTGTGACGTGAAACAGCCTCAGTGTTCGGTGATGGGGGGGGGGGGGGGGGGGGATTCACCCAGTGTTGATTTTAATAGCAACGTCTTGATTTTAGTTTTAGTCCTATAGTCTCTTGAATAGTTTTCATTTAGTTTAATTTCAGTCACCTGGAATGTTTTAGTGTTAGTCTAGTTTTAATCTAGTTGATTTAGACGACTGAAATGTATTTTGCCGGGCCGGGCCAGATGAAAGTCCAGCTTTCATCTGGTGACGAAATGTGTCAATATATTTACTCTTGGTCATCAGTCATCACATAGTTTTTATTTAGTTTTCGTCAGTGAGTTTAGTTTTGTCGACGGAACACTTTTTGGTCATAGTTTTAGTCGACGAAATCAACAGATTTTGGTACATGTGACAATGAGCGCCAGATAGCCTTTTGATTTCCCATCATGCAGTTGGACTATACGCTATGTTGATTCCAAATGTGCTTTCATATCACATGGGCCTCTATGCAGCACACTGGCAAAATCACTTTCACTTCTGACCACAGGGAATGCCACGAATGTGACTTATAAACTCTCTCTCTGTGAAATATTGGATCGGTTGATATACAGTAAGGGCACATATTTACAATGGATTTAACCAATATTTATTATAGATAAAATATATTGTATTGTTTCTATATAGAATATCGAAAAGTGTGCATATCTTGGCGTTCGGCTCTGCTGCATTTTCTCCCTGCTTTGCACAATTACACAACGCAATGGCGCAACGATCCGGACGGAGTGCAAAACATTCTCTCTCCCCATGCCTTCGGCCTTGTGGAGACAATAACAACCCCCCCATGAAATAACGGAGCCGAAGGACCATATGCAGAAGGAAGGCAGGAAGAATGCATGCAGTCTAGCTTAAATACCCCGCTCAATTGGTCAGCTGACTGCCACATCAGCGTATGACGTGTGGGTCTTGCAAACACTGTATACACCCACATAATGCAGCATATATTAAAGAGTCTCCTGCTGCCAATAATACAATAATGGGATAATGCTGTGAATTTGTTTTCCCTGTGTGTAAACTCTAACCTTGACAGTCACACGGAGAGAGATAGACAGGGAGGGAGAGAAGGAGAATGTGTGTTTGGAGTCAGTGCTTTCCATCAAAGACCTATACGATAGCTCATCCACAGAAGCTCTTGGTGTTAACAGTGTATATTTCTCCTGCTAGTGCTGCTCTTCACACTAACAGCAGAGCAGAGCCCATGCACACACAACATTCTGTGGTCTCTCGCTCTCCCTCTCTCTCAAGAAAGAGGCTAGGCAATGTATCAATATTATATCAATAGCATTGAGCATGAGACTATTATAATTGTCTGGGAAACTTGGACTTGTTTTTCCTGGTTTTAATGATCTGTTAAATCCATAGTTTATACTTTCATTGGATGGGTCATGGGTGAACGTGTTGAAAGCTTGTAGATTTTTGACTATATTTAGCTCATTTGGGATATTTGATTTGGTCCATATCGTCCAGCTCTACCTCTGCATTGTTTCCTGTTCAGAAGCCACGCTTCGCGTTCCTGCCGTTACAGATATCAACTGAACTTTGTTCCAAGAGTTCCGGAAAGTAACATATTTGATGCATTCGCCACTAAATCACTAAATCTAAAATAAAATAAAAAAAAAACACATGCTGCTTAGTGGCTTCAGTACAATATAAAAATTATTAAGTTACATTGAAGGAAGTATACTTAAAGCCTCATCAGCGTGCAATTTGTTCCGACTCCAGTGCATTCAAAAAATAAAACAATGCAACAGCAAACAAACATTGCAATGGGGAAAGAAACGACACCAGTGAACATGGGAGGATTTCCATGAAAGAACAGCAACTTAACCTATAACATGAAACTTTTCCTTTCGAGAGCTTATGAGTGCTCGTGTTTGAAAGACTTTCCGGGCCAAAATGCCATAATCTGCGGGCACACAGATATTCACATTTGGCCCTCGCAACGCTTCTAAAACTCCACCATCCTTCAACTTAGAGGCCTTTCCCCTCACCGCCCGAGCCAGGGGATTTGCGGAGGGCCGTGAGTGAGTGAGTGAGTGCACGCCGTCCACATGCACCGCCCGCCCCTCCAGAACACTCCGTTGCGGCCCAAATTTCCTCCTCCACTGCATGGGGGGGGACTTCCCGAGGTCTCTGAGGCGGAAAATTGCTCTGTTACGGCATTATCTTGGATTACGGCAATGCGGTCGGTCGGTCACGGGGCCCTGAGCTCTCCGTATGAGGTGCCACCGCCGCCGCTGCCACTGCTGTGTGGCTCTGCTGCTGTCGAGAAGCACCGTCCGGGGCCGCTCCGAGGTGGCGCGGAGCGTGACGGACCCCCCCCAAAAAATCCCCTCCTCCCGTCAGCCTTCTTTAATCCATTTAGGACGGGAACGCATCTGTGTCGCCTTAGCTTTTAACCACATTATCCATTTAGCTCATTTTGAAAAATCTTGGAATATGTGTGTAGATCTTTGCATAAATATATATTTTCTTTCACAGCAAACGTTTTTAACTCAAAACGAGAAGGTCCGCACACCATCTTAATGCTCCCAAATGAAACCTATTGATCGGGCGGCGAAAAGAAAAGAAAAACGCCTCGGCCACTCACGCCTTCGTCATTTTGTAGAATCGGCCTCGGGTCTTAAACGGTTATGTCACTGAATAAAATAGTGTCTTACGAGTTGGTGTCATCAAATTAGTACCTTAAACAAACGATGCTCTGCCACTTCATTGATTGTCAATTTGTCTTTGGAAACATTCACTTTAAAACCGAATACATGCCGCCACCAGATGGCTCCACTCAGGAGCCACTAGCCACTGTGCCAGCTTAATGCAGAAAATGACACTCTTTAGACAGCCCGTGAAATCGCTCGTTGAACCGAAGTGACTCAGTCCGGGCCGTCTGTCAATGTAAACATTACTTTTCTACTTGCGGATTAAAGTTTAATTAAGCTCTAAACATCGTCCTTTACCTCAATCTGAGCCCTGAAGATGCTTTAGATCACGTGAGTGTGTGTGTGCGCGCCGATATTTGGGATATTCGATGACGTGACTCACACCACATGGGAGCCACCGGAGGCTAGCGATGGATGCTAAAAACAGCTAACGCGACGGTGAATGAAATGCTATTAATTCTGGATTAATAGACATTTAAAGAAACCCGAGATTTCTCAGGTTGGCAAAGGAGGGTTTAAGCAATAAATAAGTGTTATGGTAGTTTTAGCTGTGTAAAAAGCCACGCGTACCTTTCTGTCATAGACTCTGTAGGCGTTGTGGAGTCACACATGAACTGAAGGGGCTTCTTGGACTCTTGGACGGATGATTCCTCCTCCCGACAGCGAAGACTCTGGTCGTCCGGCGGCGGGGGCGAGGAGGCGCTCCTCTCAGGCGTCACTCTGACGCCGGGGGGCGTGTCCAGGTGGGCCACGCCCTCAGGTGGCTCCTCCTCCTCCTCCTCGTCGTCGTGGTCCAGCTCGGACTCGGACTCCGTCAGAGAAATGGACAGGTCGCTGTCGCTGCTCACCAACACACTGCTGCTGTCCGTGCTGACCTCGCTCTCACGTCGCCCTGGAAGCAAAGACGATGTTGAAAGTTTGACGATGTTTTCGCAGGAAAACTTGAGCTCTGGAGAATAATATACTATCTAATTATTAGATAAAATAAAAATAAAAAAGTCAAATAATGGCCATAATATATATTATAATATATATTAGATTCTAATATATATCATAATATATATTATGGCCATTATTTGACTTTTTTTTTTTAATAATGGCCATAATTATGCATCCTTTGTGTCCTGATTTTTAACCACTTTCAACCTGGCGTCCCTATTCTGGCCATTTCAGAATCTTCTTATTTGTGGAAAAACTTGAATCAAATCTACGATTGTCAAATTGATCAGACATATTTCTGACAAAATAAAGGTCGGTGGGCTAGGACTCTCCAGAAAATGGGGATCAGATAGATTTGGTTATCGGAGCCAAAAGTCTGGCACCGGCCAGGCTCCAGTAGGAACTGAAATGAATGATGAAGTAGTCAGAAAACAATAAGTCCTTTTCACATGGTTTATTTATCTCTCATGGACAAGCTATACAGACTGGTTTTGACCCGACAGGCCTGGCTGAGGAACACTAAATAAAGCATGTGAAAAGGACATTTATCGTGTGCTGGCTATACGTCTTCATTTCTATTACATCAGTGAGTCCTATAGCTGCACCTACAGTACATACAGTAAACGACTTTCATCTAATCTGGAGTGTCGCCGTGCCTTCTACTTTTGCAGATATTTTCCCTAACCTAACCCATTGAGACCAAATTCTACAAATGTCATTTATCTGAAAAACCCTATATTTCTATATCCAATGGTTCTCCAACTATTTCATGTCGAGGACACCCAGAATTATTAGATTATATTTGGCCGCCGACCCCCACCTGACAATATGTTGTTACAGGGACCTCCCAGAAGCAAAGATTTGAGTTAAAAGCGTTCGCTGGGCAAGAACACATATTCAAAGATTTGCACACATTGTCACATTGCGCTATGATGAGCTTGCAGATATGCTATTTTTCAACAGCTAAAGTTTAAAATAATGGTTAAAAAGCTATGAGGTGACACAGATGCGCGTCCTCGGGTCTAAAAGGGGGCCAGTAGAAACTGCGAACCTGAGCGGCTCGGCCCTCTCTCCTCTTCCTCCGCGGCGGGCTGCGGCGAATGGGGGGCGTCGCGTGCGCCGCTCTTCTCGGCCCACACGGGGCTCGTCGCGTCGCCACTACCACCACCAGACGATGAGATGTTCCTCTCGGGCCTCAAGGTCAAGGTCACTGGAGGTGAGAGCGGCCGCTCGCCGCCGCAGGCTCTGAAAGGCACGGCGGCAGCGGCGTCCGTTAAGGCGCAGGCGGACGGAAGAAGCACCGGCGCCCTTCTTCTCCTATCATGTCCGTCACTCAAACCGCAGCTGCTGCCGCCGGGGGAGCCGTTTGAGCCTGAAATGTCATCAGATAAGCGCGCCGCGCGGTCCGCGGCGGCCTCCTCTCCGCTGACTTTGGAGTCCTTCAGAAGGAGGCCACTCGGCAGACGTTCGGGGGAGTGCGCCGCGAGGCGACCGGGTGAACCGCGTGCCGCTCGGACCGAGTGTACTCTCGTGGCCGAAGACCCTCCTCCTCCTCCGTGGCTGTCTCTGAATATTACTGCCGCTGGTCGACGGGCGGAGGACGAGGCATCCTGGGTTTTTTCACGCGCACCTTCGACCTGTAGAAAAGCACATTATAATATACAGTATGTATTGTATACTGTGTATATGTGTGTATGTATGCATGCATGCATGCTCAGATTGTAACATATAGCATCTATTGAACAGCCATTGGCCCACGGGACTATGTTTTTCCATAGTGCTCACAATTTCCCGTTTATATTTTTATTCTCTTCAAATGTTCACCTCCTAAGTCAAGTTAAATGGGCTAATCTCAAAAGAAATTCAACTCGAGTGCCTAAAAGCTTGTTTTTCGATTTTGAATATATAGTTTATTCGGACCAAGGTGAGAATTCTCTTACAGACATATTTTTATATATAGATGTATAAAAAAAGGAGAATGTTTCAGGATCAATGTTTTAACTTTTAATCTTATTAGAAATCCTCTACTACAAGTTGTGATTCATGTCTCCAATGTCACCGAGGTGAGGAGAGGGAGAGGCGAAAACCCTCCCTTCCAAACATAATAACAAAAAGCATGGCTTCTGTTTCTTTTCTGATAAGCGTCTTAAATACCAAACAGTTAGCCGCTTAATAACATTCACTGTAAACCAATGCAGCCCGGGCCAGCAGATCCACAAAGTAGGTAAAAAAAAAGAAAAAAAAAAGAGGGAAAAGTTAATTTCTTGGCTGAGTGATTCCATCGGTAGCTGCAGGGCAAAGTAGAAAGTGTTTCACTAAAGTAGCAATTGATTCTTCTATCAATCTGCGGCACGCGTGTGCTCTTCCAAGGAATGTATTAAATATGAAAATCATATCCCGTTATCATCGGGCTCCAGCTTTCAGCACGGTATAAGCTTCCCTTAATGAATGCTGCAGCCTGAGGGACATGCACGCTGCCAGCCAATGGCTTGTATGCATAATGGAGTGACGGAACCATTTTTGCTCATTACAATATCGCCAGGCAGGGGTGGTGGTGGGTGGGGGGTTTTGGGGGTGGGGGTGTGCACACAGTTACAAGTGACTGCTCTAGACGGAACGCTCCAAGTTATTATGAGATGTCTTAGACATTTCATCTAAAAGAGCTTTAACTGCTTTAAGTGAAGGGAGAGGGAACGGCTATGGGCTTGAACTGCAGCGCTTGCTGCAGATGCAAGCGGCAGGATTAGACACCTGTGCCATTACAGATACACTGTTTAAACCTTAGACTCCTCCTCACGCAGATTTTCATACTCGTGCATAATATCTACTTCCCTTTGTTGTTCTAAACCGTGAAAACACTGTGGGAACGGATTGAGATTTGCATTATCCCAGGTAACCGTTACGGAAATCTGCATTCCGCACAGGAACATCAAGTAGCCTGCATTTCTTCTTTTTTTTTGGGGGGGGTGTTTAATACACAACAAGAATGTAAATACGCCATCATGCATACTTTTGATTTGTACAACATACAGTAGAGTACAATCTATGTATAATGTGAAATGATAGTCAAACACCTACAGCTCTAGAGCCAATGTGGTGTGTGTGTGTGTGTGTGTGTGTGTGTGTGTGTGTGTGTGTGTGTGTGTGTGTGTGTGTGTGTGTGTGTGTGTGTGTGTGTGTGCGCGCGCACGTGCGTATACACACAATCTTTGCATAGTTCATGCTTTTCAAATATATTAACTATTTGTAATTTCTCATTTCTAACAGGCACATATTTACCTCCTTCATTCCATATTCTTTCAATTCTTTGTCTTTTCTTGCCGTCATGAATCTGGTGATTTGATTCATGCACTCAGCCTGTGGAGAGGGGGGGGGGGGAGAAAAGGAAATGCAAATACAAAATATATATTTTCTCTATCTTGGATACACTATTGATTATAAGATATACGGTAGTAGAGGCATTTGCTTCACATTTTAAACAACGTCGTGTCTCATAATGCTTCGTCAATGAAGGCATCATCTCTCAACACTGATTGACACATCGCATGGCCACCCGACTCTGTGGACACGGTATAAACACGGAGGGGGTTCTGTCTACATGATAATTCTGTGTGTTAAACATGATGTACAAACAGGTTTAGGCGTGGTGGTGGTGTGGGCTCTGGGACAGGGGACAGGGGGGGGGGGGGGGGGGCAGGGAGCCTGCCTGCCTGCTGGTGACATTCAGTGCAACGTGACATGGAGAGTCACTCAGTCACCGCGGTGACTCCCCAGTGACTCTGTGCTGCCAGCGCTCGTTAATCAATTATCTGACAAGCCCAGACTGGGGCCGTCTTAATCCCACCCGGCTCTTATTAAAACAGTCTAATGGTGCCGTTGAGGGTATATAGGGATTAACTTCTACATCCTAGGCGGCTAGGCCCCCTTTTGTGTTGTCAAAACAATGGCAATCTTCTGCACAACCTTAGAAAACGTCTCCATCAATTAATACAGGCGGTTGCTAAGTATGACTATTAGACTAAAAATGAGGAGTTTTGTTTTGCTTATGTTGCCGCATTCGACTCCCAAGGAATTGGATGGTATTTAGTGCAACACAGACATCCATGTGAAAGAAAATAAGAACTCGCACTAATACTGTGTATGCGCTGCTGTGTAATCACACAGTAAACACAAGGAAATGCAATAAGTAAAATAACGTTGTGTGTGACTCATAAAGCATCACAAGGAAATAAAGCAACTGCTTGAGGGGAGAGTGACTAACCCTCTGAAACACTTCACACTCTCTATATTGAGCAATTATCTCGGCGAGTCATAATTAACCAATTTCGTTAATTTGATATTAAGCTGTCAAGCACTGCCATTGAGTTTTAAGTGATAATCGGACTGGCTCATTGTTCTCTCGCTCGCTCATTTGCTTGCAGTGATAAATTGCAGTGTTTGAGTGTTTACTATTGTCACATCAAGCAATTGCTAGCGAGCGTTCCTACAGTGGATGATAATTAGAGGGTGATACTGAGGCAAATGCGGATAAATATATTTTATTATGTTCTGTGTTAATATTCCCTTGCTTTGCACATTTTCTGTTTCACATAGGCCTAACTAATGGAACTAAATTGTGTAACCTACACATATCTATACAAGCCCCACATTTGTCATCATCAGGCGTGGTCAATTGGCTAATAAAGAGCGAGGTCGCGCATCATTGTGATGTCAGAACATCATTGTGATGTCAGAACAGGCCAGATCCATATATGGAGATCCAGGGGTGATCTGGATTTTGGGGCCCTGTCCAGAAGCCCGGGCAGAGGCTTTTGTGCTGGTTCTGGACAACCGGCTGTCCGACGGCCTCGACACCGTGCACTGCACTCCCTGCGGTGGTGTGGAACGCGTGTGTCAAATTTGAAGTCGGTGGAGGCGAACGGTTCTCGAGTTACGTGGATCACAGACGTACACACAGAGACTTGGTGCATTTATAGATATATATATACAGTATATATATAAATAAATAACGGCAAACAAAAACAACATGATTCACATTGTGCCTATTGATGTCAGATGTCGGGCTGAGGGCGGGATACCTTCTTTCGATGCAGGGGGGCACAGTCACGAGCCTGTTCCTTCATCCTCGTCTCGATGCTGTCCGCGTCTCTCAGAAGCTCAAGGTTTCTCATCTTTGCTCTCGTCTCCCTCTCGCAGATTTCCTGGAGATAACTGCGCAGCTTGGCACTCTTTATCTGTGAGCTGGCGGCAGTAGAGAGAGAACCATTATCTAAAAGAACCTTTATCTGAAAGCATTGTCACAAATAAAGGGCTAGATGGGTCTTTTTTGGTTTGTTTTAGCTTTATACACACATTGTGGTTTCACGTTTGATCTCAAGTTACACTTTGTTAACCAACATGTTCAGGGTTATGGGACAAAGAAAGAATACAAAATAGAGCCTGCCTGCTTTCTCAGGGGATAAACTGAACATTGACCATCAAGGCATAATTTGTATCAGATCCTGTGTCTATAGGTGAGACATGACCTTTGACAGTACGATCTTAAATATCTCAATAGAAGAGCAGGGAGACCAAATACAACCACCCCATGTGTACAGACAGACAGAGAGAGAGAGAGAGATAGAGAGAGAGAGAGAGAGAGAGAGAGAGAGAGAGAGAGAGAGAGAGAGAGAGATGTTTTATTTTCTGCACCACCTGCTTTATTTTATATTATTTTTATTTATTTTTTCATGTCATTGATATTATGTTGTTATGTTGTTGTTTGTAATATCTGTGATTGTGCTTTGGCAACACTTGTAAAACGTCATGCCAATAAAGCCTGTTGAATTGAATTGAATTGAGAGAGAGAGAGAGAGAGAGAGAGAGAGAGAGAGAGAGAGAGAGAGAGAGAGAGAGAGAGAGAGAGAGATGTTGTTGAGGTGACTTACATTCTTTTATCAGACATGGAGTAAGAAAATAGCTCCTTCTCCAACTCCAGCCTTCTTTTCTCCCTGCATAGACATTATAAAATAAAATAAAAACATAAATCATAATTCATAATCACAATAGTTTCTTATCTACAGTATGTCATGTTATCACGGTAGTTTGTGTTGTTATTCTTGCCTGATTATTCCTAACCAGTGGTGAAAGGAGTACTCAGATGTTTTAGCAGCACATAGCCCGGTGCGGACCAACCATTTGAAAAGATATGCCATGCAGGGACCCCCACAGAGGAGAGTTTTACAGCTATAGCAGTGATTCTCAACCCTTTTCAAGACCCTAGCATTTGATATGCATTAGATCAGTGGTTTTCAAGTCAACGGGCCTTCAATGGGCCTTGATATGAAATGGGTTGAAAACCACTGCATTAGATCAAATTAGACCCAAATTTGATACCATTTCGATCTCTGGGACCTTTATTTCCCATTATTTATATACCACTTGAGCCACGGACCAACATTGGATGACATTTAGCCTCTCGCACCCAAAACGTAATATTTTGTTGTTGTTGGATAAGATTTTGTCTACAATTCCTTTGGCAAACGTTGATCAAAATTCTTCTACATTCTCTAATCTTGTAGAGTTCTTGTAAATGAAGTAGTATAGGCTAGACAGATGTTTAACAATAATTCAACTCTTGAGAGTGTAAAATGAAACCAAATCAGTTTACACTCTCAAGAGTTAAAGTTCTAATAAGGGCCCACTCCATTTGGTTACCATGCTCTCCATCATTTAGCTGGGGACCACCTGGCTGGAACCCCCTCAGGACCACAGTGGTACCCGGACTGCTGGTTGAAAATCATTATTCTAGAGCAGAGCAGTGTCTCTTGATAATAACGCAAAATAATAGCTCTGGCGTGCATCAAATCACCACAAATAAACCACAAGGACTCCGAGTCCTGTCCAGTTTAAACTTTAAAGTAAAGAACTATAGCATGCAGTATAGCATGCTTTTGGTTCTGGTTTACAAATATTTGCTGCTGGTAATAATGCAAATGCGGCTATTTATTGTCCCAAAGTGACTGGAAAAACATGCTGCCATTTCAAAAAAGCTTTATACCCTGTATAGTGTATAACATGTATAATATAACGCAATGCAATGTGACATAATAGAGCTGTGTTTACAAAATGCTGTACCATCCCCATTTTCAACTGTTGTTATATTTTGACACTTGCTTTGGCAATGTAACCCTGTTTTCTCATGCCAATAAAGCTCCTTTGAATTGAATCGAATCGTTTCGAAAGCAGACACTTGATTGATGTTGATCCATCCAGCTGTAGCTTATTGACGCCACTACACTGTTAGCATCTCTCTGTGCTAACCAGCTAAGCTAACCGCTGTTGTTTTGAACCGCAGAGACAGCAGCGCGCGCGCTGAGCCTCTTGTGCTGCTGGTGCAAGAGAAACGGAATCGAAGCTTCACCTTTCATGTAAACTCTGCTGGATGGATGCGATCTTTGTGAAGTATTCCTGATTAGTGAAAGAAGAAGCAGCCATGGTGATGATGATAATAGCTATCTCCTTTACTGCGGATTGCGGAAGAAGAAACGACACTCGAAGGGGGGGGGGAAATGGGAATAAAAGATGTTTGAGTCTGTTGCCATAGTCACGAGTGTTGCCATGTCTGCTCATTATAAGTTACTTTGGGCTTGTTTTTCCTTAAAGCTGCTGTTTGCGGTTATTTGGGGCTTGTTTCTAAAGTGTAGTAGTTGCTGATTTGGGCTTGTTTCTTAATGTTGTTTAAACAAGTGATTCTCACACATTTCCATCCATCACTTGTCAAGAGGACCCAAATTTGTCCAACTTGGACCCTACAACATCTAATTTAGATGTTGTAGGGTCCAAGTTGGAGATATTTTGTCCACATTCGTCACTTTTTTCCGACATGATTTTTATTTTTAAATGGCAGATCTGCTATTGTCAAATATAGCCTAAAGTCAGTTATTTTTGGCTTGTTTTCATATAACTGGAACTGGTGCTTATTTCTCTAGCAAAATCTGGCAACACTGCTTCCCACAATCCCCTTTGATAAACACACGGACCATGTGTTTCCTCGTTCGCGCCCCAAACAAACAAACAAACTGCATGTATCCAAATTAATAATAGTTTCCCCCTTCGAAACAAGTGTACCTTTTGAGAATAACAACAACAATAATAATAAGCCAAAAACCACAGACACGGTAAGGAAATTGACGTTTTTAACAAATTAGGTCTTATTTTGTGCTAGAAAATGTGTGTAAACACAGTTCACACTAACGTGGCATCTCCAAAGTGTTTGTTATTCGTAATAGTTCTGTCTTCTTCAGTTGTTCTTATTTACTTTTTTTTTTTTTTACAACAAATATTTTAATAATTGGTATTTGCATAGAATGGGGGGGGAAATAATCTTTCCATGTAGACAGCACGGGTGAGTTTGTACATCAAATAATACCCAACATTAACATTATCAGCTCATCAGCTGACATTGATGAATGTCTATTAGTGAATGCCAAGCTTCAGAAAGTCTTGTTGCATTGTCTTTAGCTGATAAGCTTCTCTCTCTCTCTCTCTCTCTCTCTCTCTCTCTCTCTCTCTCTCTCTCTCTCTCTCTCTCTCTCTCTGAGATGAGACACAGTGACAGGGTCTCACATATCGTCCCCTGATCTCACCTCATGCTGCATTTTCAAAGTTCACCACTGACAGCTCTCATAATGTCATGTTTTGACTGCTGTGCATGTGGCGCTTGTCGTTATTAAAGCCAGTTGTTTCTCAAAGTGGGGTCCAAGGACGCCCCCAGGGGTCCTTGAGGGGGTTCCAGGGCCCAGGTGGTCCCCACTCCCCAGCTAAATTAGTTGATATATTAATAATATCAGTTGTTTGACCGTGTATCCGGAATGCTCACCTTAAAACACACTCGCCCATTTTTTTCCTCGCCTACCTCATGCAGAGCGCTCGGTGGAGCGGTTCTTGTATTCTTGTATTTGTTTTACTGAGAATAAGATAAAAAATAGGCCTACCTTTAACATTTTGGCACCGTTTTATCGAGGTTAATGTTTAGGAATATTTAGGTTATGGTGACTGTGTTTTGGGGCGAGAGTTCTAGTTTCTGTTTGACCACTGACCCTATACATTGGCTATTTGAAAATATACTACATCATATACTAATTCACAAGGCATCACACATAACCCTAACCCATCACAAAATATTTTCAGATGGGGGGGGGGGGGGGGGTTCCTGCGGCCCAATGCACATTAATTTGAGCGTCCTTGACATGAAAATGTTTGAGAAGCACTGGTCCATGCAGGTACTGTCCATTTCATTGTTAATCTTTACATATTGGCTAAGGCTACCACACACACACCTCATCTTGCCTATGATAGCGTAATTGTAAACCCCTCCACATGCTAAGACCCTAATCAAGCAATTTCCCCAATTCCAGCCCCATCAAATTGCTCCTTTGGCCGTTGAACTGGGGGAGTTTTGTAGTCCCTTTCTCATGCTAATGTGGCCCATTCAGCATCTCTCTGTGAGGTTATTTGTTGTGAAATAAATCCCCTTGTTTGCCTCCTGCATGTATAATTGATATTCTCGCAGGGCTCTTTGTTTGGGGCGACGGAGGGCTGAGCGAGCGCCAGATCTGCACTTTGGAGATGTCGAAGGAAGACGGGAGACGCTGCAGCCGTTGCTGTCCTGCTGGTGCTCTGAGATGAGGTTGGTGTCACTAGTGATCAACCCCTGTGCTTATACTTAACCCATTCTGACCTGGCACCCATTTTGGTGTTAGCATCATGTTATGCTTTAGCTATTGAAAAATAGCAGATCTACAAGCTCATATCGCGCCACCGAGTGGCGCGATACGAGCTTGTAGGTCTGCTATTTTTGAAAAATCGAAGAGCGACTGACATTTTTAGAATCTGATCTCAGGTCCGAATGGGTTCATCAGACCAGTGTGTTTCCGGTGGAAAACCTCGTATGAATCTGATCTCAGGTCAGAATGGGTTAAAATGTCTTACGCCCTATACTTGATCGTAGCCTACCACTGCGTCCCACAAAAGCATCAAAACTCAAAAGTAGAACATCCACGAGCTCCTCTGCTCAACGCTCCACCATATCAAGCGACGGTGTCCCAAATCCCAGGTGAAATCTGGTCTCGTATCACAATATGGATATAATGTTGATATATTGTCCATGCATGCAGCCCTAATTTACAGTAATACTTTACATATATATATTTTTATCTGGACCACTTTTGCTCTGCTTCTATTCCCTTTAAGAGATAAATACATTTATGGTCATTGATTAATCCTCAACGGTGGCCACTTTGCATGAGAACTAATCTCTCAAGACAGATTTCTATGAGAACAGCTACTAAATTAATTAAATTGGTATTCAATGCACATTATCTCCAATGCATCCTTCAGAGTGCCGTGTTGCCCTGCCCAGCAGAGTGTATTCAGCCGCTAGCCGGTCACAAAACATCTGTGCTGTGTTAATAATTTGATAAACAGCTTATACAAATGGCAAATTATACTCTCCCCCTTGTTTGGCATTTGGAACAGTTGGCTTGCCTTTGCACAGTCTGCGGTGCACTGTGTTCATCTAGGTTCATCTTGTCTTTTGTGTGCTTGGCTATCCCTCCTTTCACCACCTACTTAGATTATGAAGTTGCGTTTAAGGTTAATTCAAGTTCTCGAGTCTGAATAATAAACAACTAGTCACTTAGTGACATATTTTGGAATAGCCTCGTAGTTCCACCGGGTTAGCGTCTGTGTCTTTTAAGATTTTAACCACTATAAGCATTATTGTATACTTTGGATATTCAAAAATAGCAGATATACCAGCTCATAGCACATCTCTTTGTGCTTGTAGATCTGCTATTTTTTTTATCGTAATAAAAACTAACAAAAAAACAATTATTTTCCCCAAAGTGCATCATTCTAGTGTAAAAGGTTTTACATGGCATTTCAAAATCACATGTGTGCCGTGCACACACGGCTGCGCGCATGCGTGTGTTTGTGCACTGTGTAATTGTGTATGCGCGCATGAGTGCAAGCAAGGCAAGCCCACATATTTGTGTGTGTGTACATATGTGTGAACCTCTTTGTAAGAATATATCTCTTCCCCCTGTGTGTTGTCAAGTGGATAAAATGTGTAGCAATTTAGTGTGAAATCAGGCTACATAAAATGGAATGGAGAATTTGAGCTTCCGTTATTTGCCTTCTTTTCCTGCATTGAAGAATTTGAACACGGCTTGTAATAGTGTATGTGGAAACGGCATGCAGTGTTATTGACACTTTTGACAGTAGTTTCACATAGAATAGTCCTTATGAACAATGGATGGGTTGTGGGTGGCCTTCTGTAGGCATTGCCTCTCATAAAGGGTAATTATAGTCATTCGAGTTCTATAACTACGTGAAGAACATGAAATGGAATGGAAAACACTAAGGTTACATTGAGTGTAACAGCAAATAAGTACTATCTTTCTAGTCTCCCTAGAAAACTCCATAAATGAATATTCTTGACGGCCCACTATCAACGCAACGTAACACTGTGAGTGATCGAAAAATGCAGAAGAGTAGTGTCTAGAAAACAGAGGAAAACTAATACTGAGATTGTTTTCCCCGAGCATAGTGTATAGTGTATTCTTCTTTGGATGGTTGACTGAGAAAATCAGATTCACCATGATGCTGCACTTGTCGTTTATTTGAATAAACATCAGGCTAGTCTCGAGTGGCGTCTGAGAGGACAATGCCTCACTGTGGTTCAAATCAAAAGACTCACAGGTCGGGGGACAATGGCCTCTTGTCAGCGCACGCAGATCTTGTGATGTCACGATCTTCAGTGAGTGGATCCATTCTCCGTTTACTCCCCTTCCCCGTGATCGACCTTCTGCAGTGTTTTCGGGGCCAGCTGTTCATGGCCTTGGTGGTGTGAGAGGACACGTCGTTAACGTTATATACCGAGATCAACATCCCTCAGACTTGACGACCGTGTGTGAGACAGACAGCTATGATAGCTGGGTCTGTGTGGTACTATACTGTACACATGGCTTAACCTGAGATCAGATTCTGAAAAATGTCTTCTACACCCTGACAGTTTTCTGAAAAAGATATGTTTCCATGTCAGTCGTTCTTCGATTTAAAAAAAATAGCAGACCTACAAGCTTGCGCGCTATGAGCTTGTAGATCTGCTATTTTTCAATAGCTAAAGCATAGCATAATGCTAAAACCAAAATGGGTTAAAGTTGTCAGTCGCCACGACTGATTTCAGTCATTTGGATTCCATTGCCAAACATGTCTTTCGATTGGCTTTATCCAAAGGATGATTTTATTTTATACTTAGTTGGATGCCAGTGTCGCTTACAGAGAATAGCCGGACCCTGGGGGTTGGGTGCATGAGAGCCAGCCAGGGTTCGATGCTCGGACCCTGGGTGTTGGGTGCATGAGAGCCAGCCAGGGTTCGATGCTCGGACCCTGGGGGTTGGGTGCATGAGAGCCAGCCAGGGTTCGATGCTCGGACCCTGGGGGTTGGGTGCATGAGAGCCAGGGTTCGATGCCCGGACTCAGCTGCAGACTAACCCGTGTAACCTGAGACGATGGTCAAGCACCTCTGTGTTTACCTGCTTTACTTCAGGTCACTGAGTTTAACCAGTGGTGTGAAGTTACTATGTGCATGTATGTACTCAAGGACTGTACTTAAGTACAATTTTGTGGCATTTTTTACTTTAGTATTTCCAATTTTCAGTACTTTTAGTTCTACTCCACTACATCTCAGAGACGAATATTGTACTTTAACTCCACTAACAATTATTTGAAAACTTTAGTTACTAGTTTCTTTGTAGATTTGGATTATTATTGCAAAACATACATTAACCAATTCAGTCCTATATACATTTCAGCCATTTGAAAATAGCCGATCTGCTAAGTTTGCTAAGTTCTTTTAAACTTAGCCGATCTGCTAAGTTTAAAAAATATATATAAATGATGAAAAATGAGTACTTTTGCTACTTTAAGTACATTTTGAATTTCGGACATTTACTTGTAACAGAGTATTTCTATATCGCAGTATTGATAGATAGATAGATAGATAGATAGATATATTTATTGATTAACTGATCCTACTAGTATACTGATGATGAAGCCAACAGTTGTTTTCTAACTGGGAACGGACCTCAACCTACACACTGATATCCTGAGAGTGTTCATTTAACTCCGGAGCATAATTATGCAAAACGTTATTTTTTTGGTTGCATTGGCACAATATCTGGATTTCACTTTGCCTATAGTTTGACAGCAAATAAACCGTGGTGCTGTTCTACGACTACGGTATAGTTATCGCAATGATGATCATACCGCGACTTAAAAGGCGTGGAGAAGGACAAAAAGAAACAGCCTGCAAATTGGCAGCGGCGAGAGATTTGACAAAAATTGCAAAATGGCAACACATCAGAGTTACAATAACGTTGTAAAACAGACCCTGTCATCATCACCCGACGTGGAACGTTGCCGGTCGACACAGGTTGCGACTCACAGACAGCCCTGCCGTCGTGCAGCTCATTATCTGAGGACCCGTATCCGACATCCAAAGAGCCAACGCTGGCCTGGGGCGGCCCCGGTTGACCTCGTCCTCCAGGAGAGGGGCCCCCACGGGGCCACATGTCACATCCACATTAGGGCATTAGTACCAGTGCTTTATTTGTTTGTGCGAGGCGGGGAGAGACATCCTCTGTCTCTGTCTCTCTCTCTCTCTCTGCTGCCGTCATTTTCCCAGGGTCACACCCCGGTTGACACCGCCGGTGGATTGTGGTCCACGCTTATGTGGGTTTAGTCTTCCAGGTCAAATTATCCTTCAATTTGGAGCGGAATTGGGAATGGCGGCGGCGCGGGGGGGGGATCAGCCCGGGCTCACCGTCTCTCTCTCTCTCTCTGCTCTGTATTAAGCCATCACGGCGATGTAAGGCGAGCTCATATAATGAACCCTGTCACCGCCACCACTGCAGCAATATCCCCACAACACAGCATGCATATTGATTGCAGATTGGAGAGTGCGCCAGCATTGAGTGTGTGTGTGTGTGTGTGTGTGTGTGCGTGCCGTGCGTGCCATGCGTGCGTGCGCGTGTCGCCTTTTTTTTCCAGCGAGGAGCAGGGGGAATCGTGTTACTCTCCGACTGATTAGAAACCTCATGCATAGGAAATCACGGCAGAGACACTGCTCCCCATCTGCCTGCAGTGCAGGTGAAAACAATTTACACATCGGCGGGCTAATGGATACATTCATAGGGAGCACAGGGATAGAGGGAGAGAGAGCGAAGGAGAGAGAGAGGGATTGAGAGGGAGACGGAGAGAGAGAGAGAGAGAGAGAACGCTGGGTGGGTAATGGGCCGGGGCCAATGCAGGCCACTGGCCTCTGGTCAGATGGCCAAGCCAGGGAGCAGCGTATCGCGTAACACATAATCACCAGGGTCAGGGACTAATGAATGCGGTCACAGCCCACCGGAGCAGGTCCCTTTTGCCCGCTACTAAAGACACTTGTAAACAATTCGTCTGGGTGAAACACAGCAATAATATGTTGATTCAGCAGGTAATGAGGTGCTTCCTGAATCAATACCCCCCGGGTAACCTCTCTCTCTCACTCTCTCTCCCGTGGCGGACGGGTGAAGAGCATGCTAGCCAGGTTGGCGAACACACGCAGCACCCAACCCCCCCCCCCCCCCCCCCCCCCCCCCCATGCCGATGACCTTTCCCGGCAGTAAGGACACGCCGGCAAGTCTGAAGAGGCACTGTGCTCGCGTTGCACAAGGCGCTGAGTGTCAGAACTTTCATTCGCAGGCAGGCAAATGAACAGGCAGGCGCTGCATGCTAATGAGCAGGCAGGCTATTTTCCCACCTTTTCTTTTTTTTATCTGCACATTATGCTCTTGACTTTGGAGAAGGTGGGAATTAGGTTGGACCTCGGTGTCAGGCCCGGGCTGATGGCTCCGCTCAGGAAAAACTGGTAATTGAAGCCGATGTGCTGCCGCCGAGGAGGTCTGAATTTGAAAATAACCCGTTCTGTACGGGAAGCCCCTTTTTGGTGTTTAGCTATTGAAAAATAGCAGATCTACAAGCTCATAGCGCGGCACCGAGTGCCGCGCTATGAGCTTGTAGGTCTGCTATTTTCTGAGAAATCGTGAAAATGTGGAAAATCTTTGAACATATATTATTTCAGAGCGAACGTCTTTTTAACTCAAATATTTACGTCTGGGGGCGTCCCTGGAACGAGATGGGGGTCCGCGGCCAAATACAGATAATTCTGGGGGTCCATGGCATGAAAAAGGTTGAGCACCGCTGACATGGAAACACAGGGTTTTTCAGAAAGCTGTCATGATCTAGTTTGTAGAATCGTCGTCGGGGTCCAAATGGGATAAACAGTTTGAAGCACTGCGCAGCGTCATTTCTAGAGAGATGACAGCGGGGATGGAAATGCACTGTCTGGGTCGAATGCTGCCGTCGCAGCAGGCGGGACAAAAATACAACTAAAGTAAATGAAAAGACGGGTCCGTCTTTTAAGATAACAATTCCTCTCATCAGGACCTCAGTCAGTGCTGCGTCAATGACAGGAGACATACTACATTCAGAGGGGACAATTAGAAGAGAAAAGAAGAAAAAAAAAACACTGATGCCTAAATAGCAGAAATAAACAAATGTGCACATTCTGTATATTTGGTTGTTGTTTAATATGGTGACGTAGATTCTAATGTCTTTGAAGGGGAAATGTTAAATGACCTGCTGGGTATTTCTCATCACTGCAGAAACCTTGTCGTTATTGTTTGTTTATTTGCTTAATGGGAAGGAAGATTAATTAATTGCCAGTGGAAGTCATATTCACGGTCCATTTCTGCTTCTTATTAAAGGGGACAGTCACTGACTTCTTGTGTTCAGTGTCAGTCAACATGCAGTAACGCCAAATTCAGTTTTACCCAACTCTGTGGTGGTTATGAGAATATGTGTGGACACCCCCCCCCCCCTGAGCTCAATTGCACCCAAAAAACCTGAACTTTTAACATTCAGTAGATATTCTGTTTGTCTGGGGTTTTCTGGCTCAAACAAGTGCTCTGATTTTGCCTATGTACTGTACTGTGAGGTAAGAGTCCACAAATCCCATATATGACATATAGGAATTTGCCAGCAGAAGTCACTGTTGAGGGACTTTGCCTGTTTTCATTGCAGCTCAAAAAGGCTTCAGAACACACAGATAAAACCCCATAAGTTCAGGTTGTGTGGGTGTAATTGAGGTCATAAAACGAGGCGTCTGGACGTGAAAACTGCGGACATTTTTGAATCCTTGTTGTGTGGATTCTTGCTTTGGTTTGACGCCTGTAATATGTACGTGATGTATAATACACAGTCAAATACACACACACACACACACACACACACACACACTGTGACTGAATCATCCTCCCACAGAGATCCTTTTAAATGTCATTGATTTGACCATCTTTATGTCAATACTGTATACATTTGCAGTTGTGTATGTGTGCGTGTGTGTGTGTGTGTGTGTGTGTGCATGTGCAATGTTCATGCGTGTGTGTGTGTGCGCGCACTAAAGGCCCGCCTGCCTGCGTGCCTTTTGTGTTTTGTGTGTATTTATAGCTAGCGGCGTGTCGCCACTCTCGCTGTTTATACCTGATATGTTAGCACTACTTCCAGGATCGTAATTAACGTTTTGAACGAGTGCAGTAATCAAAGCACACTCATAACGACACTAATGGAAGCACGGAGTACATTCCATGGTCTGGATGGAGTAAACCGAGTGACTGTGTGAAGCATAGACTGTAAAAAAATATGGACAAAGCGTTCTCCATGTCTGATATGGACGTAAGATGAAGCCTGTCAGTAAATCGCCATCTTTCTAGATCCGTTTGGGCCCAGCTGGCCATTGGCTGGCCCAGACAACGAGGTGGGACTCCCCCCCCCCCCCCCCCTTCTTCTTCGTTGGTTTTTATTTTGACTCGAGCCCGGGGGGTGGTCCCGATCATAGACTGCAACGGTAGCCACGCCCCTCAGAACATACTCGACTTTATGGAAATTATTTAAAAAAATGGGACCATCATTTTCCAAAAATAATATTATGACACGAGAAATGAGACTTTAAACTAGTGACTGGAAGCAGAAAGTATTCATGGCCATGTTTATTAAGGTAATACAGTCTAGGTGAAGTCGGGCCCAAATACATTGATCTCTATGGAGCTATGGGGTTTTTTGGGCCCAATGACAGCGCCACAACAGGCCATTATATGAACCTTCAGGAAGTCAGGATTTCCTACTGGCTTCAGACACTATTGGCTTCACTGCCCCCCTGGTGTGAAGCTAGAAAGTGACCGACTGACCCACGGTGACTAGAGGGGTGGCGTCATCTGGAACCAGAGCCAACATTAAGGGACCGTTGCACACTTGTATAAGGGTCCATAAGTAATCCATAAGTAGTTGGACCTCAAAGCCAAAATTCTCTCTCTAATATATATACAAATCGTTAAAGGGACCTCGCTAAGGAACCACAATTGTAGAGCTTCCTACAGGATCCCAACCCCAACAGTATACAGTTTGAACGGCGGGATAACAACGACGACTCTGGGGGCGATACAGATCTTCTAGTGGGCGTTCCTGCTGTCATTACCGTCCTACAGTATGACCTCGTACAGGTGGTACTGTAAGGTTCCACGTGGAGGGTAAAGATAAAACATTTTCATGTTTTTTGAACGACGTTCCTCCGACCCACTTTTTGACAGTTGCCTCTTTGCCTGCTATCGCCAGTATAGTTGGCGCGTCCCATAGACTAATTACGTCAGGCTGTCGTCGCCCGCAGTCATGTGACTTGACTGTGTGAGCACGAAGGTGACTTCAGAAGATATGCGTGTCCTTCTGCAATCACTGCAGATGTGGCCTCGTCTTCACCTTCCTCCTTCTCGGTGCCCCAATCCGTGCCACCCCCCCTGTGGTGTGTGTGTGTGTTGTGTGTGTGTGTGTGTCGCGAGCGCGCAGGCGTTGCGCTGTGGGTGTCCACTGCATCAGCCTCCCCGGAGGAGCTGCTGCCTCCCTCTTTCAATTTCCAAAGGATTATCAACAACAATGCGATTCCTCAGCAGTTGTGCAAACTTTTCCCACCCTTCTCATCAAACAGCAGCCCCCCCTCCACACAAACACACACACACACACTTGATTTCTTTTATTTGGATCTGCACAAGAGGCGTATACAGAATAGACCCAAACACTGGTCAGAATAAGGTTATACATTACATGGTCCAACCAAGCTGCTGCACATGCGCTTAACACACAGAGGGAAAAGAAGAGAAAGTATATATTAAAATATATATATATATATATATATATACAGCACATTGTTGACATACTATATACTTGATACTACTAGACAGGATGTTTGTTTTGAGTTTTTTTAAGCCTCCTAGGGATAAATGAAACAACGCCTTCTCCAGACAGACAGACTGCCCATAGTAGCTGAGACAGAACAGTATTTAGCCAGCTTTTTTGCATTTGTTTTTAGCAATCCACCCAATTGCAAACCCCTGAGCACAAGTTTATGGACATGGCCCAGACTTCCAAATACAAGGACAATAAGTTGACAGTTATATCCCAAGGCCATAATACGTTCCACCAGAAGCTGATATTTCATAAGTTTGGATGTAAAACAAGTGTCCATATACAAATCAAATGGGCAGCCTATTTCAAATATAGTGACAGTTTTTCTAATTTCATTGATGAACACAATATCAATATGTGTGTGTTCATTGATGAACACACACACACACACACACACACACACACACACACACACACACACACACACACACACACACACACACACACACACACACAGTGTCACACACACACACACACACACACAGCACAAAACCGAAGAATGTAACGGACATTTAATGCAGCAGTATCTCATGAGCTGACGGTATGGCGTCCTCATTAGAACCTTTCTCTCTAGCCATCTATACGGTAATCCTTTCGTTTACTAGTATTCTGTAGTGACTGACGGCACCGGTTCATATACAAACAAAGATAGCAAAACAACCCACCATGAAAGCAAGTTCCAATCTGTTTTCATTGTATTTTGGTGGAATCGTTCCTCTTTCTCGGCTTGAGTACGTATACTGTACATACTGTACGTCCATACCTATACGTACGGCGCAGAGACGATGCTGTTTGGTTCATACAGAGATGGTAATTTGTCATAATTGGTCATTGTGTGCACAGATAAGTTTCAGCACAAGCTGACTAGCTGAGAGACATGATACATGCATGTCGTTGTTTTGTTTCAATTGTAGTTAGTTAGTTAGTTAGTTTAATTTATTGTCCACGTGTGGAAATTCGTCTTCGGTCTCAAACAGTAAAAAACAAACGGTTACAACAACAGCAACAACACTTAACACAATTATTTGAAATTAACAACCAGCAAATGAACAACCAGCACAGCTTTGAAGAGAGTTTCCTCATTTTAATGCCCGTTGCCAAATGTACAATGCCACAATGTACCACAGAGACACAAGCATATAGACAATTTATTAATTTTACAAACGTACATTTAGGGGTGGGCGATATGGTGATAAATATCACATCGTGATGAAATATATGAAAATGGTGTCGACTGTTCGCCGCTTCACCTCCCAATGTATGAATGAATGGACCATTTCAATGGGCTATGATCTCTTGTAAAAGCACTATAAAAATGTGGATTTGCAGTTCTATACCTTAAAGATGATGTGCTGTGACCCCCCGTCCCCCCCCCTAAAACATCAGGTACTATGATTATACTAGGAGGAACATTTATTTCAAAAAAGTGTACAGAAAGTGTTAAAATTATGTTTTTATGTGGCCACACCCACCAGTTCATTAAGTATGCCTGGTATTCACCTTAGCACCACCCACCTGAACTTAAGCCTCGCCCACAGCTGTTGTATGATAATGGGGGCGGGGTTAGGGTTATGATGTCACTAAAATGGTGTTATTGCGATTGGGCCTTTTGACTCAAAGGCTTTCAGCTTTCCTGGAAGAAACCAAAAATACACAGGGAAGACATATTTGATTATTATAACCACATACCTGGGGGTCTGTTGGAATAATGTTAACTCCATAGACACATGCCAAACAGAAAAAGTACAAAAATCACTGCACTCCATCTTTCATTTATACTTTTGTAGAATGACGGTTTCGTATACGTATTTTGGTCTAAACTAAATGTAGTGTTACTCCTTTTTCTTTTAGTTTTTGTTACGTTGTACTGTTAAGTATAACGTGAACAATATCACAAAAACTATGATAATATCACGTGATACTACTTACTGATATTATATTTTTCACCCACCCCAGCGTACGTTCTGTCAGAGTAATCTAGTAAGAGAGTAATGACACTCCCGTTGACTCCCATTGTACCAATGGAATGCGGAAGTGCCTCATTCTATCTCAATGGAATAGTTCCAGCCATAGGAGCAATGTTTGGAACTATCGCCCATAGGCACCCGCTTTGCGGCGAGATCAAAGCGTGTCACCACTCTCTTACTACATTACTCTGCGTTCTGTATACACTAACATATACATTGACACGGAGGATTGTACGGTGTGCAGGCGTCTTCCATGTTAGTTGTGTTTGCAGACTCATTAGCGGGCCCTGTTGGTGTCTTGAGCACTGAGAGGATGTTAAACAAAGAGCCCGTCCTGCGTCGCAGCGCTGCCAAGCGCTGAGAGGTGAAGGGCCTGCGGAAACACACCGCTAATGCAGTGGTAGGAAAAGTACTTGCGTGTTTTACTTAAAGGACCACTTCACCACTTTTCAACCTATCTTCATATAATAGGTCCTCACTAACAATCTTGAAAAAATGGCGCAATTCTTTTCTACTCTGTCTGTGTCTCATATAGGAGGGCTGTGGGCAGTTCAGAAACCGTCTTCCAGTGACATCATCATTAGGTAGTTTTTTAAACAAGATTGTATTTATTGTGAGAACGATGGCTTCCATTTTCGCATTGCAACTTTTCAGGACTAGAAAGCCTGCAGTTTGTATTCGCTTGTATTCCCCATCGATGATGTCACTGGAAGACGGTTTCTGACCTGCCGACAGAGTAAAAAATAAGGAGCTAAAACAGTCGCATTTTCGCAAATTCGCACATTCGCCACTGATGTGGAAGCTTACATTGACTTTACGAGGTTTAAAAAGAATAATAATATTATTCGCACAAATAAATCACATCGCTAATTTGCCAGTGTGTGTAAGGACCTTTAAAATAGCAAAATTGTACTTAAATACAGTAGTTAAGTAAAGGTACACAGTTACGCTCCACAACTGGCAAAAATAAAAACGTTAGGACAATAACGACATCACACCCCTCTCCCTTCCTTGTAGTCGACCACCACGCCACGGTATACCTCTGTCTATACCTGACGAGGCCATGCACATAAACCACCTCCTGTAGTGTACAGCACATATACATGTACGCCTTTTTCATTTTAATCCCACCGCGGAGCCTCATCCAGGCTGCGGGGTTAAACCATCCCACCTCCCTGCCTCCCCCGTCGGCACGTTGTGATGTGAACTCTCGCAGGCCTCGGGATTACGAGTATACCATTCTGGTTATTCTTCATTATACCAGAGAGAGAACACTATACCGCCCCCCCCCCCCTTCCTTGAAGATGGAGAAACACATCATAAATTCAGTCAGTTGCCCGTATGCATGCACAAGGGGGTGCACACAAACATACAGAAGTGTGTGTGTGTGTGTGTGTGTGTGTGTGTGTGTGTGTATGTTTTTCTGTGCATTCAAACACAAACATACACAGGCTATAGCAGAGAGGACCTAATTAAATGCAGAGTGTGTGCGTGTGTGCATGCGTGTGTGCGTGCGGACCATCCATCGTGTAACATGCAGCCGAACAGCAGCAGTTCATCTCGGCCAATTAAATGCGACATCAAAGCTCCGGAGGGACTTGCCATGAAAGGCGGGGTTCAGAGGCGGACGTTGTTGTGTGTGTGTGTGTGTGTGTGCGTGCGTGTGGTGGCGGTCAGCGAATCAGCACATCGCCTCCCCTGCTGGGATCCGCCAACACATCGAAAAAACCTCCCAGAATGTCACCTGACCACCAGGACAGACCGTCTGATCATCCCCATGTCTACATCTGACTGAACCCCATGCAGGCTTCTGAAATAATACAGCCGCAAAATATATCTGAACCCCCCACCAGCTAAACAGTTGTGCTGCTTCTTACTGCTCTTTTCATATATATATATATATATATATACTGTGTATAAAAAATCTTATGATCGTAGTATCTTATGATACTATAAGCCACCAAGTCTCTGTCTGCAAGAAAAGTCTCTGTCCGCTGGGGCGCCTGCTGGCCTAGTGGTCCAGGCACATGCCACATAATGACAGCGTGTCCCTTTGCTGCATGTCTCTCCTCGTCTCTCCCTCCCTCGTTCCTGACTGTCCACCCCAGATTCGGGGTGTGAGCTTCAGACCCCTCGGTGGAACGGGGCCAAACGCCAATTGGGATGGACTTGACGCATCCCGACACCTGAGGCGGATAGGCATCGGTTCTAGGCTCCTCTTGCTAGGGCTAATCATGGACTCCTTGAATGGTAGGCAGGACTTTGTGAGATGTTTGTGCTGGGTTTCGCGTGGCGTTCAATTGACATTTTCAAGTGCCAAGCCCCCTCTCGTCTCGTTCTGTAGAGACTATACACGTTTGTTTGATTTGTTAACATTTCTGTTGTAGTCACATTTTGACTGACTCAGTCAAGGCGAACTCGAACATGAGTTCACCTTTATCTGCAGTAGCGCTTTCTCAAGGGACATACATTATGGTGTTACAAGACCATATTATGGACTTGTTTGACACGGTTTCTGTTGTAACTGACATCAGTGCAACTCTCCATACAGTGTTTGGTTTATCTTATGTTTATGTTGTGCATGGCATCAGTGTGTTCTCCACACTGAATTTGAATTGAATTTGATGTGACATCAGTGAATGTTGATCTTTATAGCCATGGTGACTCAAGTTACTCCGCATTTGACCCATCTCTTGGAGCGGTGAGCTGCAGCCGTGCCGCGCCCGGGAATCATTTGATTAGTCGATTTGACCCCCCAATCCAACCCTTGATGCTGAGTGCCAAGCAGGGAGGCATTGGGTCTCATTTTGACAGTCTTTTGTATGACCCGGCCGACCTCCCAGTTTCAGGGCGGCCACTGTCTGGTCACCATAGTCTCTTTAGCAGGATCTGTCAGTATCATTGGCCTAAACATACTGTTTTTGGGTGCTATATAGCTGTAGCTGCAGTGGGGACTCTTTATATGGTTATTTTGTCTGAGTGAAGGACCTTTCAAACAGGGCAGCGATTAACGCAAGCGTATTTACGTGAGCGGCGCTGCAGTCCCGTGAAATTGTCGCGTGAGTGCTCGTTTCGCGACACACGCCCGCGAATGACCAGACCTGGATTCTGTTGAGGTTTTTTTATTTCACGCTTGCGTTGTCGTGCACCTCATGAGCAGACCTGGAGCAGACCTGTCGTTGTTGATCTTCCAGGCGACAACGTCTGTGCTCATCGATGCCGGTTTGAAAGTACCACTCTACATACTGTATGGTTATGTCTGAGTAATACTGAACTATATATAATATATATATATATATATATATATTCTCCATTCGTACTGTGACATATATCCAATTCCTATACAGAGAAAATGCTGGTTTTTTCTTTTTCAAAACACATTTTTGTTATTTGCTAATTTGAATGACTAATCATTAGTCATTCAAATTAGCAAATAAAAAAAATGCATCTGGCTTAAAACTATCTCTGTGACTTCACTGAATTCCTCAGACCCTGAGAAAAGAGTGTGAAGTGAACCCCTCATTTTGAAGGCAGCTATAAATTCAGTTTTATGGAATAGAGTTTTAGGTGTGTTTGCCCTGTAATACAAGGCAAAAAAAAACAACGTTTGAAATCACTTTCATGGTGTCTGAGATGGAATTAAGGCGAGGAATCCGTTGGCCAAAAATAATTGCACTTCATGCCTGCGGCCCTGTTGTAAACACTGAATAACACGCTGGTTGATTTACATTATTTTTCCAAGGAATCCTGTAACCCCCATGTTCTCAACCAGTGTTCCTTGAGGGTGGTTCCAGGTGGTCCCCAGCTAAATGATGAAGAGTTGGTAACCAAATGGACCCTTGTCGATCCTGAGAGCGTAAAATTAAGTTTAATTTTAAACTCTCAAGGGTTACAGTACATCATGCATTAATGAAGTTAATTTACAAGAAGTTTACACAATTAGAGAATGCAAAATACTCTACACACACAGTCCTACAGTATATCCACTGCTTTAACCCATGGGTGACTCTACACCAGTGAAGCCAATAGTGTCTGAAGCCAGTAGGAAAGCCTGACTTCCTGAAAGTTCATATAAAAAACCCCATAGCTCCATATAGAGGCCCATGTATTTGGGCCCAACTTCACCTAGACTGTATTACCTTAATAAACATGGTCATGAATACTTTCTGCTTCCAGTCACTAGTTTAAAGTCTCATTTCTCATGTCATAATATTCTTTTTGGAAAATTATGGTCCCATTTATAAAAAAAACAACCATCAAGTCGAGTATGTTCTGAGGGGCGTGGCTACCGTCTATGATCGGGACCACCGGTGCTTGGCGTTCAGAGTCTCCACAGTCCACACTGATGGGTCCTCTTGGAGACTGAAGCCTCACCGCAGGACTGTGTCACAACCATAGACTGTAAAAAAAAATATGGACAAAGCATTCGCCGGGTCTGATATGGACGTAAAATGAAGCCAGTCAGTCCTTGTATTGTAAATCGCCATCTTTCTAGATCCGTTTTGGCCCAGCTGGCCATAGGCTGGCCCAGACAACGAGGCGGGACTTCCCCCCCCTTCTTCTTAGTTGGTTTTTATTTTGACTCGAACGGGGGGTGGCTCCCGTTCATAGACTGTAACGGATGCCACGCCCCTCAGGACATACGCGACATTTTTTAAATAAATGGGAACATAATTTTCCAAAAATAATATTATGACATGAGAAATGAGACCTTAAACTAGTGACTAGAAGCAGAAAGTATTCATGACCATGTTTATTAAGGTAATACAGTCTAGGTGAAGTTGGGCCCAAATACATGGACCTCTATGGGGATATGGTTTTTTTTGGGCCCAATGACAGCTGCCACAACAGGCCATTATATGAACTTTCAGGATGTCCCGACTCCCGATTCCCTTAGTGGCTTCACAAAATATCTGTCTGACTGCCCCCCCCTGGTGACGACACCAGAAAATAGCCGAGCTACAAGCCCACGAGGCGTCCCGTGAGCGATGACTCGTGGGCTTGTGGGTCTGCTATTCCCCCCACGCACCCCGACGTGCGACGGGAGCTATATAAACCGTCAGGCTTGAAGGACTTCCCAGCCCTCTCCATCCCAGCCCCGCCATGCACTGTGTGTTGGCTGAGCCCAGGATGGGTTTCCCTCCCCGGGATTAGGAGAGGTCAGCTCTGGAGTGCTGCCACTCTCCCTCTCAGCAGCCAAACCGCCGCTCCCTCATTATACCTGAGGAGAGACAAACCCATTACCCATGGTGCACTAGGGCTCTCTCTCTCTCTCTCTCTCCCTGGGACAATCCTCTGCTCCTTCCCTCTTTCGTCTCCCTCCCTCCCACCGTACGTATGTACGTATGGGGTGGGGGGTTAGGGGGGAGTGGACTCTGTTTATGGTGGCCTGTCGGGGCGGGGGCCCCCCGTTTCAGAATGACGCAGTGGAACAAAATAATGCGTTCCTGTGTCCAATCCAGGGCACAAAACATGCGTTTTAAATATTTGACGTCACTGAGGAGAGCACTTGAGGGGCTCTTTCTCTTTCTCTCTCCGGGTCTTTCTCTGTCTCTGTATCACTTCCTCTCTTTCTCACTCTCGCGTGGCTGTGTGTTGTATATTTATCGTAGGTCGCAGGGGTCTCTGTGTGTGTGATGCACGTGGCAAAGAGACCTAGCCCTCGCAAAGACACCCCCCTCCCTTATTAATCATTCAACCCAAAGCGCCTTTTGTTTCATGCATGTACATTTTTATTTATATATTTCTTTATTCCCCCTTGGCATAACCCAATTAGCGATTATGTAATTTATTTTTTTAGGCCCCGGCCATGTTGATTATAGTGTCCGCAGCAGCGTGTTTTGAAAAGGTTGTGGTTCTTGGTGAATTGGAGGATGATTAGCGCGGCGGCGAATCTCCTTCATTGTCAATATGTTAATTAACAGTGGGTGCAGTGGTTAAAAGCACTGGTATAACCTCACACGAGCTTCAAACGTGAAGCCACTCTCTAAATTGCTTGCCGTGGGTTTCTTTGAAAGGCTATATTTAATTAAATGCCGTACAGTAGCCATTTCGGAGGCTAATGGAACTTACATTATATGTAAGAGATCTGGTGAGGAGTCACTTAAGCCATTCTGAACGGGAACCCATTTTGGTGATAGCATCATGTTATGCTTTAGCTATTGAAAAATAGCAGATCTACAAGCTCATAGCGCGCCACCGAGTGGCGCGCCACGAGCTTGTAGGTCTGCTATTTTTGAAAAATCAAAGAGCGACTGACATTTTTAGAATCTCATCTCGGGTCAGAATGGGTTCATCAGACCAGTGTGTGTCCAGTGGAAACATCGTATGAATCTGATCTCAGGTCAGAAGGGGTTAACCGTCCATTACGACTCCGGTTTGAGCGCCGCGCCGCACCACTGTGTTTTCTTGATCGCCACGCATGCACCACGTGTGTAAATGACCGGGATTCAATCGGCACTTCTAAATGTCATTTGGCAAAGATATACGTGAATGGACGTGCGTGTCATTTGTTAGCAAAAATTATTTGAAGACGTGAGGGAAATTCATAACTGTTATATTATTACTTTCTAAAATTGGTATATATACAGTATATATTAAATGTGTGGTTTTCAACCAGTGGTACCCGGGGACCAGCGGTGGTCCTTGAGGAGGTTCCACGTGGTCCCCTGCAGCTAAATGACGGAGAGTTGGTAACCAAATGGACCCTTATTAGATCTCCAATGAACATGAACCCTCAGGGTCCATTTGGTTTCATTTTACACTCTCAAGAGTTACAGTTATTGTTAAACAATCTGCGTTACTTAATTTACAAGAAGTCTACACAGTTAGAGAATGTAGAAGAATTGTTACTTTGATCGACATTTGCCCGTTATTTCCTAATGCTACACCAACGGCAACACAGCAAGGCATTGTGGACAAAATCGTATCCAACGACGACAAAATATCCTTTAGTTTTGGGTCTGAGAGGCTAAATCCCATCAAGTGGTGGTCCGTGCGTGGCCGAATAACTAATAATAGGCCTTGATGTGAAAAGGGTTGAAAGTAACCCCACTGCATTATGGACACACTTGATCTCTCATAATCATTTTGAATCAATGTTTAAAAAAAAATTAATAATAATAATAATAACAATCATGTAGTATACAATATTCTCAATGGTCTGAAAACAAAAGCTGAATTATTTGCATCACACATTATAAGATTAGCAGGAGGGGAGAAATAAGACGACTTCAGAGAATCTATGAAAATAGACTGAGTGGCTCTTCAGGACCACTAACAGAGTACAGAGCCATCTAGTGTTACACTCCACAAAACAATAGGCGGCTCCAGTGCAGTCATCATATCCCCTACTATGGATACAGTACACAATATGACACACACTACTGTATGCCGGATGCGCTCTTGCTTAATTACATGTTACATTGCTTGCATTTAAAACGTGCATTTAACAAATAGTCTTTGAACATTAAAAACCAACATTAACAACGTTAGCCAAGCCTATACAGTGATAATATAACTGTTAGTCACATATGTTTTTTTTTTTTTTTTAGGTATGACTAAATCATATAAATACTGTAGCCTGTAACACAGTGGATTTCAACCAGTGGTCCTTGAGGGGGTTCCAGGTGGTCCCCAGCTAATTGATGGAGAGTTGGTAACCAAATAGATCTGTGTAAAATGTTACTCTAGTCTCAAGAGTTACATTATTGTTAAAGATCTAGCATTACTTAATTTACAAGAAGTCTGCACAGTTGTAGAATGTAGAATAATTGTTATTTTCGTCAACGTTCGCCTGTTATCTCTCCTATGGTACCACATCAACACAGCATGGGATTGTGGACAAAATCTTATCCAACGATAATAAAATATTGTATTTCGTTTTGGCTCTGAGAGGCTAAGTCTCATCAAATGGTGGTCTGTCTGTGGCTCAAATACAGGACTAAATGATGGGCCTTGATATGAAACTGGTTGAACTTTGTTGTATATAACAGAATATAGTTTTAGGTATGAGAATAAATCAAACCCATTTGCTGTATATTATAATTAATGTGTGTATTTTCCTTTTCCTTGTTGTCAAACGCTGCCTCGACTCACCAACAAGCAAGCATGATGGTGTTTCAAAACTTGGTTAAGGGTGCCCCCTCCTGGTCAGAGATGGCACTAGGAGGGTTTATGGGGAGGCTGTGGTTTCTCCTGTGATTCCTAAACGCATGTCGATTCCCTTTAAAAATGAAAAGAAGACACCCAGTCACACGATAAGGAGAAGGCCCCTGATGTCATGTTTCTAAAAAACGCAATTACTAGTATTTTATTTCAAATATTATTAGTTGTTTTTTTAACTGCAAGTTGCAAGGGGAGGTATATATTAAACGCAGAAGTGTTGCCGTATTAAACAATTCGCATTTTGCAATGTAAAGCTCATGTGGAATTCAGGCAAAAGTCGCTTTCGTGACATTTTTTGTAGGAATATGTATTTCCATAGGCCTACATTTTTATTTAAAACAAACACACACACACACACACACACACACACACCGATATACATCATCATCATCAACACTTTCCTTGAGGTGTTTTTTTATGAGTGGGGCAGCAGCATATTCAGCATATTGGCTGAAACATAATGTGTGTGTGTGTGTGTGTATTATTTTGCAGGCTAGGTTAGAGCATCGCATCCATCCATCCATCCATCCATCCTTCACGCTGCTACAGTGGTCACTGCAGGCTGCATGTTCTGCTGTGTTCATCCTCAGCATTGGAGTCTATGAGGTGAGTAGAAACTGTATAATGACGGTGGTGGACAGCGAGCCCGGGCGCCGCCTCGCTGCCTCGCACGGTGAAATCAGCTGCGCCGTAAGGCCCCCTAATTGCTTAGCAACAGTGTTCCAGGGCCTCTCATTTGAGATCAAGAGTTTAGTGGACTGAAGACTACCGCTTTGGAGAAATAGAGCTTGTGCCATTAGATAAGACGGCGAGGAAATGGGTTCTATCTCCCACTTCCTCCGTGCCCTCCCGCCGCCCAACCCCCCCCCCCCCCCCCCCCCCACAATATACTCTCTCTCTCTCCTTTCTCTGTCTCCCCCACTCCCCTCCCCACCCACCCACCACCTACCCCCCGCCCCCCATACACACCTCTCTCTCTCTCTCTCTCTCTCTCTCTCTCTCTCTCTCTCTCTCTCTCTCTCTCCCCCTCCCCCTCCCTCCGACCCTTCCCTTTCCGGGATGATTACGTTTACCTTTCAACATGGCAGCGTGATGTATTCAGTTCACCAGATTATTTTCTGTCATCTCAGTTAATTGAATTCTGTCCATCACATTTAGATGTTTTTGCATTTGCATAAAGGTTAGAGTGGTGAAGAGTGTCAAACTTCAATTTAGACAATGTCACTCAAATAAATGCACTGGCCCCTCTCTCTCTCTCTCTCTCTCTCTCTCTCTCTCTCTCTCTCTCTCTCTCTCCCTCTCCCTCTCTCTCTCTCTCTCTCTCTCTCTCTCTCTCTCTCTCTCTCTCTCGCCCTGCCCTCGTCCGTCTCTCCTTTCTCTCAGAGGTGGGTATTTATGGAGCCGGTCTGAATTTAAATAGATCTGGATTTCCTGGGATGTGGTGACTCTCGATATACATGTAAATATGAGTATGAAAATGACCGGATGGTTCTCCGTTACGAGGACGGCTTTGGGGGCGCGCGCGTGTGTGTGTGCGTGTGTGTGTGCGTGCGTGTGCGTGCGTGTGTGTGTGCGTGCGTGTGTGCGTTTAGTAATTTCCGTGTGTCCATATAGAGGGTCAAAAAGGGGTGTTATTTCCAGCGGCCTCGCGGTCGGTCGGTCGGCCGGCCTCTGACCCAGAGAGTGTGTGGGCATCGCCACTCTGGGTGGAGGACGAGGGTCACAGCTCTGTGAATAGCAGCTCCTACTCATTGTCAAGTGCCAGCGCGGCCAGCCTCCCAATCACCCAAAGTGTCGTATGAAAGCCTGTATAGATTCACGCGGGGAGCGGTGGCACAGCACAGCACAGCACAGCGGAGCACAGAGCACCGATATCCCATTCAGGCCGGCTATGACGTCGAAATTTAAAAAAAAAAAATCTAAATCATGACAATTTTCTGAATGATCTGAGGCGCATTTTAACGATTCTTCAAAAATAGCAGATCTACAAGCTCATATGATTAATATACCTGTACCTATGAGCTTGCAGGTCTGCTGTTTTTCAATAGCTGAATTATAACGTGATGTTTAAAACGCCAAAAGGGGTTCCCCCGGCCCAAAATGGGATATACCCAAATGTCACGTGCACAGTATAGTGGCACATACATACATACAGTACATATACCTGTACCTTCACGCGGCGGGTATATACGCGCGCGCACGCAAACGATCACACGGGACCGCTATAAACACTCAAGAATTTTAAATACGCAAACGCGCCCGCTCTCTCCATTGAGATTTTGAAGCGGTGTCTCTCTCTCTCTCTCTCTCTCTCTCTCTCTCTCTCTCCATGGCAGGCAATCTGTTAACGCACTGAGACCTGAATGCCGATTCTCCAAAATGTCTTCTAAATCCTAGGCGTTTTCTGAGCAGCGCACGTTGCTATAAGTGGTTCTCAAACATTTTCACGTCAATGGACCTCCACATTCTCCATGTATTTGGCCGTCGACCCCCTTTTATTTAGTTCCAGGAAACCCCCCCACAGGAGCAAAGATTTTAGTTAAAATGGTTCGCTTTAGAATACTGCATGGTATATTCAAAGATTATCCAAACATTCTCACTTTAACTTTTTCTAAGAAATAGCAGATCTACAAGCTCACAGCGCGTCATGAAGTGACGCGCTGTGAGCTTGTATATCTGCTGTTTTTTTTTAATATAGCCAAAGTATAAATATATAAATGATACGGATGCTTTCCCCGGTCTTAACGGGTTAAATGGTTGGGACTGACAGAGGGAGAACGGGACATAATAATAACATGTCACACAATGAAAACATACAAGAGAGGCAGAGAGAGAGAGAGAGAGAGAGAGAGAGAGAGAGGGGGGGGGGGAGAGACAACCACCCACCCAACCAACCAAGCAGGCTTCCCTGACAGCCAAGGAGACCCGCAACGGGGCCAATTCACATTTAATAAGTGTTCCCGGGAATATCCAATTATGTTTGCTTTTGAAAAATTGATTCATATGTCTTTAGTGGCAATTTTCATATTAGCCCCCCCCCCCTTTCAAAATAAACATCTATTAGGTTTTTGTGTATCGCGTCGCCGACAGCATGATGCGAACCGGAGCTCAAATAAGAGCGTGTCAGTTAGTCAATAAAATGGGAGCGCGAGAAGCAGAGATGACGGACAGATTAGAGTGCTTATCTCCTTTCATCGACTCCTGAATGCCGGCTGAATTGAAGGTCAATATCTGAGGATTTCTCGGAGCCGAGCAGGTGTCTGGAGAGTATGGATTGGCTGGCACTCGCGCCTCCCTCTGTCCCTCTTTGTGGGGCTGAGACAGGGACCGTTTGTGGGGCTGAGACAGGGACCGTTTCAAAATCTGTCCCTCTTTGTGGGGCTGAGACAGGGACCGTTTCAAAATCTGTCCCTCTTTGTGGGGCTGAGACAGGGACCGTTTCAAAATCTGTCCCCTCTTTGTGGGGCTGAGGCAGGGGCCGTTTCAAAATCTGTCCCCTCTTTGTGGGGCTGAGACAGGGACCGTTTCAAAATCTGTCCCCTCTTTGTGGGGCTGAGACAGGGACCGTTTCAAAATCTGTCCCCTCTTTGTGGGGCTGAGGCAGGGACCGTTTCAAAATCTGTCCCCTCTTTGTGGGGCTGAGACAGGGACCGTTTCAAAATGCATCACCGGCACCGGACACTGCCGCCGTACATTATACAGCACCGTCACTGTCGGACATAAACCACATGTCTTTTTCAACGTCCCCCGTCCTGTAAATCAGTGGTTTTCAACCAGTGCTCCTTGAGGGGGTTCCCAGGTGGTCCCCGCAGCTAAATGATGGAGAGTTGGAAACAAAAATGGACCCTTATAGATCTTTAAGATCTTCCAGATCTTCACGCTCTCAGGAGTTACATTATTATTAAACATCTGCATTACTTTTTTTTTTTATACATGTTGATCCAATGAAAAGTATCAACGCGCTTGTGAGTAAATAATCTCTCAAGAACAGATTCTGAGCTGCGCTACTGAATCTGTCAGCATGCCCCCCCCCCGCCCCCGTTGGGGCAGCATCCTGTCATACAACATTCTATTGAGGCCTGCCCCCCCAGAGGCAGATTCAAGGAAACAGACAGCTGTTTTTCCTTGTTTTTTGCCCATGGGTTCCCAGATTGCTGAGTAAATAATAACATAGCACAGATAGTTCTTTTTTTTTTCTCCCTTCATTTTCTGCAAAGTAACTGTTTTGGACTTGCAACGGCGACGATATTCCAGTAGTATACCCGTCCCACCATCTCTTCTCTTCCTATACCTCCAACTTTCTTCTCTCCCTCGTTCTTTCCTTTCCTCCTCTATTCCTCCTCTATTCTTTCAGAGAATGTATACGTTGACCCGCGGCGCGGACTCTTACGTGGCAGATGACACGAGCTCAGGTGTGCGTGCGTGTGTCTGGGGGTGGTGTTGCATTCCTTTTCTGATTCTAAATTAGCCCATTCAGGACTGAGGCTCGATTCTAAGAAAAAATGTCTTCTAAAACAGTTTTCTGAAAATCCTATGTTTCTATGCCAGTGTTGCTCAACCTGTTTTCATGTCAAGTACCCCCAAGAATTATCTATATTTTGCCGCGGACGGACCCCCATCTGAAATGATGTTGTTCCAGGGACCTCCCCCAGAAGCAAAGATCTGAGTTAAAAACGTTCGCTCTGAAAGAATATATATCCAAAGATTTGCACCACATTTTCAAAAATAGCAGATCTGCTATTTTCCCAAGAGCTAAAGTATGTATGACATAATGCTCACAACACCAAAAGGGCTTCCCGTCCTGAATAGGTTAGAGAGAGAGAGAGAGAGAGAGAGAGAGAGAGGAACTACGGGGAGGAGATAAGTACAGAAGGCGATGGCATCCTTTCCTTTCAATGGACCATCTGTTTACAGCCCCTTTTCAAGGTTGGCCGTTATTGATTACATCTCTATTTCTCTCCCACACTCAAAAAAAGAAAAAAGAAAAAGATAAAGACCCCCCCCCCCCTCCCCCCCTCCATCACCTCGGATAAAGAACTATTTCAAAACTTATTCAGACGGTGTGTGGAATTTATTTTTTATCGTGTTAATTTATTTTTTTCGCCGATCCGTCTCGCGATGATGATGAACACACGAAGGCTGTTTCTTGCCGTAAATGGACGGTGGGAAGACTGATAGGCCCGGGTGGGGGGGGCAGACTCTCTCTCTCTCTCTCTCGTTTTATGCTGTTTTTAAACGGTGGCGTTGTGAGTGCTGGACCCCTGTTATATGAATCCAATATCTCACATACAAAATAATACAATCGTATAGAGAGAAAAAAACAGTGGACAGCGGATAAAAAAAACCACCATTGGCTAGTGGGAAGAAGAAGAAGAGGCAGCAGGCAAGACTCCTGGATGCAGGGTTGTGTGTGTGTGTGTGTGTGTGTGTGTGTGTGTGTGTGTGTGTGGTGTGTCGGCCGGGGCGTGACACAACCGCAGGCATGGGGGAGAGAGAGCTTTTGGCCACAGGGTTCCGTTTGCATTGGAGGTGGTGCTCGTATATATATTGAAGGGTCTTGTCCAGCGTGTCAGAGGGCCCTCTCGGCTACTCTCCATCTCAGACAAAGCTGTGGTGAAGGGGCTCACTCCAACAGAACATGGCTGCTGGGAGAGAGAGAGAGAGCCGCACACAGCAGCGCCACTCCAGACCCACAACTATCCCCCCCCCACACACACCCCGCAGCAGCAGCATGGAGGAGGAGGATGGAGGCTAATCTCCGGCACAGAGTCCGCTCCCCTAGGCTGCCCTGACACCCTCCACCCTCCACCACCACCATGCATGCAGCACCAACCCTCGGGGAAGGCCATATCTGACCTTATCTCAGCGCGCGTCCGACCGACCGTGCAGCTGTCTGGGGGGAAAAACGGAAAAGACGGAGCACGAAAATATCCCCTTCACGTGGGTGGGGGGGGGAGGCGAGTGGAAACATCACAGCAATCATATATACACAATGCTCGGATCGAAAACTGGGGGGGGGGGGAGTTAGCACGTCTTAGGAAAGACAGCAGAGAGAACTGCATTGGGCGATTTATTAAAAAAATATATTTTTACGTTTTTGTCTGAATAAAGCGATCTTGACCTCCCTGACGAATTGAATATAACCCATTTTGGACGGGAACCCCTTATGTTATGCTTTAGCTATTTAAAAATAGCAGATCTACAAGCTCATAGCGCGCCACCGAGTGGCGCGCTACGAGCTTGTAGGTCTGCTATTTTTGAAAAAATCGAAGAGCGACTGACATAGAAGACATTTTTAGAATCTGATCTCAGGTCAGAATGGGATAATCATAGATGGGAGTGAATTTGTCTTTGTCCCGCAAATTACGGGAGTTGGGGGGGAATTCATATTCACAGCATGGTGAATAGTGCACTTTATTTGTGCGTGTGTGTATATCCCATTCTGAACGGGAACCCACTATGTTATGCTTTAGCTATTGAAAAATAGCAGATCTACACGCTCAGGTCTGCTATTTTTGAAAAATCGAAGAACGACTGACATTTTTTAAATCTGATCTCGGGTCAGAATGGGTCAATCAGACCAGTGTGTGGCCAGTGGAAACCTCGTATGAATCTGATCTCAGGTCAGAATGGGATAATGCATCTGTAATGTAATTGTGGCCATATCTCTATTCATGCCCGGCAAAGTTGCGAGCTCATCCTTGGCTTTTTATTTCCAGCGGGCCGTCTTTGGCCTCCTGCTCCACGGGAGATCCTAGCGCGCTTCAGAAGCTCACAAAGAGCCGCTTTAGCAGGCTTTTTTTTTTGTTGTTGCTCGTAACGACTTTCTTTCTTCTTCACATTCCAAATATGTTTGGTTCAAACCTGGTGGCCTTGATGGACAAGGTTTCATGGAATCAATCAGGCGCCTCTCTCTCTCTCTCTCTCTCTTTCTCTCTCTCTCTCTCTCTCTCTCTCTCTCACAGCAGATCTTAGTGTGGTTTAATGTTGGCCTTGTCACCATTGTGCTTTTGAGAAATAAACCTCATGTGACTCGCGCCCGGGATCCAAGTTTCTTTTCTGCAGGTTCGTTTTGTGTAATGTGGATATCGGCGGGTGGGAGTGTGTGGGGGGAGAGAGAGAGAGAGAGAGAGAGAGCAAGGCTGAGGTCTATTGTTTACACTGATAATGGATACCTAGTTCTTTGGCGTATTTATTTTTATTTGACTCAGACAAATGTGTTCAAATAACAATAATAATAATAATATCTAGAAGCAGCTTTGAGTCACTCACCTTTTATTTGATACTGGACATTTCACACAGGCAGAGGCTATGTCCTTGTCCGTGTGAGCACATTACATGGCAATTCATCTATGCTGTCAGTGTTTATTTCTCCCTTTGTTTTCACAGAATCTAATCTATCACTTTAGAGTTTGCAGAAGACGATAGAATAGAACCCTAGTATACTTTAGACTTATAGCTTTATATTTAGTCCGCTCCTTCCCCCCCCCCCCCCTCTACACCGAATTGCTTTTGCTTGTAGATCTACATTTCCCCCCCGAATGTACACCCTATAAATGTACACTATATAGGGTTCATATAGCGGTTAATAATACTGGAAACAACATATATATTTCTTAAAGATTGAACTGCACATGCAGAGATAATGTTCAGAGAAGGTCTATACGCATGTTCTTTTGTTTTGTTTTGTGTGCATGGCGACGATGACGCGCGTCGCTCTTTTGTCTCTTCTGCGGGGAGCGTCGTTGGGCCGAGGAAGAAGCAGTCGGGGCTGTTCACGGCATACGGGGCATATGTGCGCGAGAGGGAGCGCCATCAATGTCTACACACAACCCCTCTCCCAGCTTTAGTGAAACGGAAACATCTGCCTGTGGGGTGTTTTTATGGCCCGCAACATATGTCCCTTCTTTGGCGACAAAAGCTGGGGCCGAGGCTCCCGCTGCTGTTCCCATCCCCTAGTCCAAACATACATCTTTTAGATACCTGTCAGCCTTTTATTATGCCCCCGTCCTCTGTCGACCGCAGATAAGGGAAGTTAAAGTTTAATGAAATGCAGCCCGGCTATACGGAGGTCCCAGCCTTTCATAATTTGTCACACACGGGGGGGGGGGCGGGTGCTGCATGGGAGCCCTCTGCTATGTAAACACGGGAGGGGAGGCAGTGCTCACGGCCATTAGTCCCTAAATGACAGCACATGGACGCTGAATGGCAGAGATGTCACTCGCTGGCACTCTCTCTCATTTTTCAGTTGCTGCTGTGTGCACACGTCCGCGCGCCACTCTGTGGGACCCCTTTAAAACAAGATGGGAGACGCCGAAATGTGAACCGAGAAATTCTAATAAGTCCCCGGGGCATGTTTATTTTGTCTGCCCGGTGAAATTGGACCCAAATGCAGCTATTACGCGTCTGTGAATTTTAAAAGGTAATTCAGGCCACAGTGTTTCTTTCTTCTCCGCAACGTTGTGATGCTTAAATCTATGCTCTTTCGCATGCTGCTGAAAATAGCCAATCTGCAAGCTCACAACGCGCCGCGGACGCGACGCGTTGTGAGCTTGCAGACTGGCTATTTTACAAAGAGTAATTCAGCACATTCTGAACTGCATGGCCTTTTTACATACAGTATAACTGATAAGACTTGTGCTCCGGCTGTGTGCCGGCCAGTGTTATAATATAGCCTTGAATGGGAGAGAGAGAGAGAGGCGGCTCCACAAAATGGCTGTGGTTACAGCGTGTGATAAATGTCTAAAGCTTTCCAAAAGCAAGCCCTGCCTGCAGTGGTTTGACACCCCCTGTAACTCAGAGGAGGGACCGCAGCGCTCTCTCCACAACCCCTCCCCTCGCTCAGACTCGGCTCAGCTCAGCAGCACCTGGGGGCCTGGAGTGGAGGACATGACACACTCCTGGTCTCAAGCACCGGGGCCAACTGCTCTGCTTTACACCCGACACCTCCCCATATAACCCTAATGAACACACCAAGATGAGGCTCGCCTCTGCGGCGCCCGCAGCTGTGTGTGCGTCCGTGGTCAAGGGGCGGAGGTGTAGTAGTACACGACGTCACTGGACTGAAGTGTCCTATACCGACCGACCGACCGACCCACTTTCACTGTGCACTGCTGCCGCGGTGCTGAAATATGGACAACGATATAATCAGATAGTCACGATTGTGTTGTACCTATAATTGCTAACATGTGACAATATTCTGGGGATGTGTGAAATCTCCATTGTTCAGTTCATTGTACAACCGCTAACATGTGACAATATTCTGGGGATGTGTGAAATCTCCATTGTTCAGTTCATTGTACAACCGCTAACATGTGACAATATTCTGGGGATGTGTGAAATCTCCATTATTCAGTTCATTGTACAACCTTCAACACCAGGAAAAGACCACATTGAGGCTATATATAACATACACGATATTATAGTTACGATATCTAGTCTCATGTCACAATATTGATAATAAATCAATATGTTGCCCAAGTCTGCTGCGTATAATCGTGTATAGTGTGTGCCGTATAAGATAATCCGATGAGATAATCGGGCCCGGTTATCCTGTAGTGTGTGGGGCTTTCAGATTGAAAAAAACTAAACAAAACAAGTTAGGCTAGTGTAAGGCCACCTTTAGCAAGAACAACACATGGTACCGTAAAAAAATAGCCATCAAGGAGTTAATAATCTAACATCCGTAGAATGTGTACAATACAGTACAGTATATTTATATAATAATTGGTCGTAGACAAAGAGACACACACACACACACACACTGTGACGTGAGAGAGACTGAACCGTCCGTGACCTCTGAACCTTGACCTCTGGACTGGTCATTTTGTCCTGCGTTAGATCGGAGCCGTATAGAGAAGGGCCTATTGTGACACTTATATTTATAGTCTTCATGTTAAACACAACTGCAGTGCAGCCGGTCCATGCAACACACACACACACACACACACACACACACACACACACACACACACACACACACGCAACACACTTCAGCCGTTGATGTCTTAATACTGGCAGGATGTAATTTTGCTGATCCTCTCAGACGTTCATCCTTTAGGTAAACTCCAGCCCCCCTCCTCCTCCTCCTCCTCCTCCATGTCCCGATGGCCTCTCTGTGCCAACACGACAAAACAAAACAGAATGACGTGACGTGACACACACACACACACACACACACACACACACACACACACACACACACACACACACACACGGCGACGCGACACACACAACGCCACACACTCCACAGCTGAACAACGTGCACTCACTCGGCGGTCTCCACTCACTTTTTCTGGTGGGGATAATATATATATATATATATTTTTTTTTTTACTCATTTAGACCTGAGAGCAGATTCTACTTAATGTCTTCTAAAATCACGACAGTTTAAAAAAACAAACAAAAAAAAAACAGTTTCTTTGTCAGTGGTTCTCAAAGTTTTGAGTCTGCTATTTTTCAATAGCTAATGTATATACAGTATAGCATAATACATATAATCATGCTTTAAAACACCAAAAGGGGGTTCCTGTCCTGATAAAAAAAAATGCAACGATGGGTCTGATTCTCCTGCTCTTGTTGTGACCAGATAATACACACTCAAAAGTTGAGAGAATACTGTCTGTCTGTCTGTCTCCGCCGTCCTCCTCTCACGTTTAGTTTATTTGTTCGCGTTTTGTGTATTTTGCGACGCCATACTGTACTTTCGGCTGCTCGTCACCGTCAGGAGTACGAGGAATCGAGGGCGGTTCGCCGTAACGCACACACACGTGAGCACGCACGGTGACAAAGCAGTCGGAACGGATGTGCACAAACACACTCCATGAAAGAAGGTGTGTGTGTGTGTGTGGGGGGGGGCGGGGGGGGGGGAGCACTGTAATCAGGAGCTCTGTGACAAGGGAGGAGGGGGGTGGGGGGGTGGGGGGACAGAGGGACAGGAGTGATAACAGATTGAGCGACTCTGATAAACTCTCCTCTAATGGCTCTGCCTGCCCCCCCCCCCCCCCCCCCCCCCATACAGCCCACCCCCCCCCTCCCCTTTTCTACAGCACCGATTTAGTGGAGTCTTTTCACCGGCGGCGGATTAGCAACCTGGATAAGGAGAGGCAAACACTGGCAGCTTCTCTGAGTAAGCAACGGGCGAGAGAGAGAGAGAGGGAGGAAGAGAGAGAGAGGGGGGAGGAGAGAGAGAGTGCTAAGGAGAATGAAGGACGGAGGCAGAGAGGATATTCAAGGAGCTGTACTTACCCATCCGTCCATCCTTCATCACTCCATCCATCCATCACTCCATCCATCCATCACTCCATCCATCACTCCATCCATCCATCACTCCATCCATCCATCACTCCATCCATCCATCACTCCATCCATCCATCACTCCATCCATCACTCCATCCATCACTCATCACTCCATCCATCCATTACTCCATCCACCATCCTAGTAGTCGTGATATGTTTAGTTTGGCCAGCGATGGCGATTCTGGGGGCCCTTGGTGATGCCGGGGGCCCATGGCAATTCTGGGGGCCCATGGCGATTCTGGGGGCCCATGGCGATTCCGGGGGCCCATGGCGATTCCGGGGGCCCATGGCGATTCCGGGGGCCCTTGGTACTTCTGGGGCCCTTGGCGATTCCGGGGGCCCTTGGCGATTCCGGGGGCCCTTGGCGATTCCGAGGGCCCTTGGCGATTCCAGGGGCCCTTGGCGATTCCGGGGCACTTGGTGATTCTCGGGGCCCTTGGCTACCCGGGGCACTTGGTGATTCCGGGGCCCCTGACGATACCGGGGGCCCTTGGTGATTCCGGGGTCCCATGGTGATTCCGGGGGCCCATGGCGATGCTGGGGGCCCATGGCGATTCCCTGGCCCTTGGTCATTCCGGGGCCCTTGGCGATAACGGGGCCGGTGACAATGCCGGGGGCCCTTGACGATGCCGGGGGCCCTTGACGATGCCGGGGGCCCTAGTGGCTGCTTTAGCGTATACGTACGGCAGTGGCGAAGCTGCTGGCTCCCTGAGCCTCCTATCCGGAGCAGAGTCAATGACGGGTTCAAGTGGCAGGTTGCAGGTGGTGTCAAACACGGCCCTTAATTCTGTGTGGTTAGCGGCGCGGCGTGACGCGGGCAGGACGGTGTCAACACGGATTAGCCTTGACGTCTCCATCACAGCAGTGGCAGCAGGATGACAGGCAGGCAGGATGGCATCCGCTCTGACAACAACACAGCGTAGCGTCATAATACTACAGTGCAGCAGGGGTGGGCCACCTTTTCCACACGAAGTGCCACGTTTTCATTTACTTGATAGTCGGTTTTTTTATAGCCGTAAGTTTAATTATCACACATCAAAATTATACATTTCCAACTGATGTTGATTGTCCAGTCATATTCATGACGACCTTTATTTGCCTTCTGCTTTAGATATATTTTCTTTGACATCAGGATGTAATGATCATTGGCAACGAACCACCTATATCTCCCTCCGGCCCAGTTATAATATGAACCATTATTGATATATTGGCGTTTTACTGATATAGCATTGATTTGATAAAGAACACATTCAACAAAATGAACCTGTTTTTTAAAAGGTGATCATTATTGATTATACTATTAATATTAATTATTATTAATAAACCGCTGACCGAGTTTAACCACGTTGTCTGTTCGTAAAGAATATATATACTGAGCATTTTAAGGCATCAGACAAATCTAGTAAAATCTTGCCACAGTGCTAAAGGAGCAATAATATAAAGTAGTTGACATGGATAACAATTATACTGAATAGCGCGCATATATATCTCTATATATAGCCTATATATATATATATATCTATATATCTATATATATATATATAATTATTCCTTCCAAAAGCGTCGTCATTCTCCTAGCACAAGAACACAACAAGACGTTTGTGAGGGCTGGCGAGCAGCTTCTACTCGGCGTCACACGCTGGTGTCAAGTGCTGCAAACAATATGCACTCACTGCAGAGCACCGTTCAACTCCAGAGGACGGGCAAGCGAGCGGCGTGCGCGCACAGCTCCACTGATTGTGTCTCCTTTGCGCACGCGCACACACACACGCACACACACACACACACACACACACACACACACACACACACACAACGCAGACAGACTGTAACTATTTCTGACTGACAAAAGCTTGTGTATAACTCACCATTGACTTTGCCTTTTAGAAGCCGCCCGTCTCTCCTCCTCCCCTTCCCGTATCTCCTCTGCACATCTGAGCGTCGAGAGCAAACAAACAAGCTCTAAAACAACTCACTCGCCTCACTCGTCGTCTGTGTGTAGACTTGTCAATCAAACGGACAAGTGTATACACTGTTTCTGTGTTAGGGAGGAGGAGAGAGAGAGAGAGAGCTCCGAGCCGAACTAATCCAGTAAATACGACAAAAGCCCCCCAACCTGAGAAAGAAATCCCATCTGGGGATCCAGTCACAAAGCACAGGGGGGAAAGCTTGGGCACACACAGCAAATCTAATGACTCCAAAGCAGCCGTGAAGAGTCAAATCCCACGCTTTTCCTCTCCCCACCGCCACAGAACGGAACAGCTGAGCATGAGATGCATAACCGCATGCTACTGATGCCGGTGTGGCCGATGTGGCAGTGATTTAGTTCTTGATTTACTGTGTGAGGGAATCGTTTTGCCAGTCGGGCACACGGCAGCCATGCAGCTGCTATTAACCCATTTCGGACTTAGGCCAGATTCTACTAAATGTCCTCTGAAATGTAAGTGATTCTTAAACAATTTCATGTCAAGGGCCCCAGAAATAATATGTAATTGGCTGCCGACCCCCCCATCTGAAAATATGTTGTTTCAGGGACGCCCCCCAGAAGCAAAGATATGAGTTAAAAACGTTCACTGTGAAAGAACATGTATTCAAAGATTTGTGCCACATTTTCACGAAAATTGTCGGACCCACAAGCTCATAGCGCGGCACTCGGTGCCACGCTATGAGCTTGTAGATCTGCTTTTTTTCAACAGCTAAAGTTTAATCTAACGTTTGAGGTGGTTAAAACGCCAAAGCGACACAGATGCGTTCCCGTCCTAAGTGGATTAAACCACTGTAACGAAGGATAAAAAAAAAACGAAACGTTCTGCGATGGAAAAGAACGTCACTTGAAATTCATGAAGCACATGAACAACGGGATGGTTTATTTTCAGCGCGGGACGTCTTTCATGAGGAAAATAAGTCTTTTGCCACCGCCGTCATCATCGTACCAACGCATTGTGACAAAAACAAAAAGCCGCTAAAGACCAATTATCGAAACATGTCCCCACACAAAAAAACTGGTGAGCTAGCTAAACATTGTCAACTCCAGCCAAATTCCCAATCTGCCTCTATTAATTAAGCCATTTAATCATCCAGCAGACTAATTGCATAATTAAATCACTGCCTCCTGGGTGCGACTGATGTGCAGTTGGCAATCTGGCGCAAAAAACACCACTCATCAACAATGTGGGGCCGGTCGATAATGGTAATGGAACGGCTAAGACCAGCGCGCGGCACGGCAAACCACCGAGGACAGCCGGCTCGCTCCGTAAACACAATGGGGTTTATGGTTAACATTTACACTCCATTCTTCTATAACCCATTTGGGATGGGACGCGTGTCTGTCTGTGTCGCCTATTAATTATCTTTTGACCACTGTAACCATTATTTTAAACTTTAGCTGTTGAAAAATAGCAGATCTACATGCTCTGTGCCACGCTACGACCTTGTAGATCTGCTATTTTTGGGAAATCGTGAAATTGAGGGCAAATCTTTGAATATATATATATATTGGTTCACAGCAAACATTTCTAACTCATATCTTTGCTTCTGGGGGCGTCCCTGGAACATATTTTCAGATGCCGAAAACATATAGTTTTTGGGGTCCTTGACATGAAATAGTTTGACGACCACTGATCTAGAAACACAGGGTTTTTCAGAACACTGTCATGATTTAGAAGACATTTAGTGGAATCCGGTCTCGGGTCTCAATGGGATAATCTGCCACACAGTAGACTGGACGCTGCAATAAGCATTTCTACCCCCCGTACCCCAGGAGTGGAACGTATGTAATAATTGCCCCCTCAGGAACCCCCCCCCCTCTGCACAATTAATATATTTTCTTTCAGTCACGTTGTGTCATCTTAGATTTTACTCCTTTTTAAACGGGTACATTTATAATAGGTACATAATAATATTTTTGTAATGGTTGTACAAGTAGGAGATTACTTCATTTTAATACATTTGAAAGTTTTTTTTTTTTTTTACTTCGACATTCCAGTAGATACGCTTATAAAATGATCAGTGTTGTTGTTCATTCAACTCTTGAGTGTGTGCAAAATGGAACCAAATTGAACCTTATTTTGGGTGCATTTGGTTAAACTTGGTTACAAATGCGTACATGGACAGTTATTGCATGAACACACAGAGCCCCGCATGTGATGAAGTGGACAGACATTTAGGCGAGGGTTCTTTTGAGGTTCCACTGGTTTTACCAATTATTATAGCAGCCAGGTTTGTAAGAGGGAAGAAATAGTATAAATCACATCAATTAAATTACATTTATCCCCACCCTCTCTCTAGTGGTGGAAAGTAACGGAGTACATTTACTCAAGTACTATTCTGACTGACTTTTGTACTTGAATGTACGTCTCGATACTTCTACTGTAATAATTATGTCATTCTTACTCACAATTATTCATTGTATGATTTATATCATTTAACCGAGAAATGATCATGAATTATTATTTCAAAGATTCCTTTTCATGCACACATGTCCACCGTAAGATGAACCTACTTTTTTAATATATATATATATATATTTATAGGTGTAAGTAGGTGTATATGTAGGACTAGTAGCATGCCAACGTTTGTGCTATTATTATTATTATTATCATTATTATTATTATTATTAATATTATAATAATAGGTTAACTGCCAGCAGCACATATTAAAGTAATTAAACTCAGCCCCAACGTTTATACCAACTGCAACATTAAACAAAACATTACCGTATTGCTATATACATTATTACAATGCTATAATAATTACATCATTGTGCATGTGACATTAAGACATTCCGCATAATGAGTGCTATACTTTTTCACGTTTGCTACTGTAAGACAGACAGTGGCTGGCAAACATGTTAGCCCGAGCCGCGTTGTGAGCTTGTAGATCGGCTATTTTCACTACCTTAATTTCTTAGGTGCAGTGTGTGTGTCTGTGTTTATTTTAAAATTATTTTCCCTTTTTTTGCTTATTCAAAAAGGAATATATTTTTAAATATACAGGCCTATATTATTTTTAAATGTACTGTATAGGAAGAGAAAATGGGATTTTACTGGAGTCGTGCCCCCCCCCCACCCAACCCAAACACAACAACAGGCCCTGGAACAAGCCCTTCAGTTTCAGCACAATGGTTGGTCAGCCGACGCTGGTGGAGCGCGTGTGTGTGTGTGTGTGTGTGTGTGTGTGTGTGTGTGTGTGTGCCCGCCATCGCTAACCAACACCTTGTGTGTTGGCAGTGCTGCCCGCTCGCCTGCCGACCCACTCGTCTACACACACACACACACACACACACACGTGTCACACACACACACACACACACGTCACACACACACACACACACACACACACACACACACACACGGCTGGGGCGTCTCCAGCAACAGCCAAGTGTTTAAATTCCTGAACAGCCTCCAGAAGAAATTAGTATGTAATGGTCACACTCCTGCGAGAAGAAAGAGCTCCATTATGCCTTCCCCTGCACCGCGACTGTACTTGGCTTTCATTTGTGAGCTAAATGGAACGCGCGCGAAGGTGAGAGTTCAGTAGCCATTCAAGTATTTGGCTTTAACTGGCTCCAGCACTCTTGCTTTAATTCAAGCAGAAGGACAAGTATGAATAATCGCTCGGGATAAGACTCATCTAAACCACTGGAAAGAACCCTCCTCTACTTCCCCTCCCACCACCACCACCACCACCACCACCCACCCCGCCCGTACCCTGTCCTCAAAATGGCTGCATGAAGCTTAATGACAAAATACCATTTTACATCATGCTTTTAATTCAACGATTTTGCCGGCTTTTGTCGCCGCTATCTGATGTTGGCTTGCTCGCTGCACACTGTATTATTTCGACGCAAATCCCCCACCACCCCCACCCCGCACCGCCCCTCCCCTTTTCCGACTCGCCTCTCTCTCTCTCTCTCAACTGGTTTCTATTTTCACATTTGTTTATCGGTGGCGAGAGAGAAAAACAGCGAGAGGGGTAAAAAAAAATGGGCAGCTTTAATCAGTGTAAAATAGAAACGCAAAAAACCGTCCCGGTGATTATAAATCCACAGAGTCTGACGAGCAAAACGGTCCGTGTCGTGATTTCGTACGCGGCCGCGCGTCGTGTCGCCGCACGGCGGGGAAAAAAAGCTCATCCCCAAGCACACGTAGCGCTGCTGCGGCCGCGACGACGTTTTGAGAGCTTGTAGATCTACACAAGTCGCGCTCGAGTCGACGGGATAGTATATATATGCCTGATGGCCTCGTTTGCACATGGTCGTTGCGGTTATAAAAGACAAAGAGACCACACCCGTCGCTGACACTGTGTAGTATAGGGACCGGCTGTGTATAAAGGAGAAATGTCTTTTGTTACATAGGCCCACAATAATAAGCGGGGGATTGAATGGTTTATTTGGTACACACGCCGGGGAGCGCGGCGCGCGGAGGCCAAAACCCGCTAATACCCGGCCCCAAGGGTGTTCATCTCGTGTAATATATGCACACGGGCTAATTTATTGCACTACCTCTAATTTCCATTTCTTGTGCTTGGAGTTGCCTTGCTAATTACAGATCCCACCCCCCCCCCCCCCATGTCCTGTCTCCCCCCCCCCCCCCCCTTTTTTTTAAACAATTTCTCCCCTCCCCGTTTCATAATTACAAATCTGCATTCAGGGGGCAGCGTCGTTTGCAAATGAGATGAGGCCTTGCCATTTTGGCATTTTAGCGGACCCCCCCCCCCCCCACACCCAGGTGAGCCTCACGTCCACCAAGCCTCCCTTTGTCCCAAAACAACATCAACGACCAAAACATACACACACACCCTCCCAATCACCTCCTCCTATAGCCCTGGTGTAGTAGGATCATCATCACAACATAATATCTGAGCGGCCGCCGCCGTGTGTAATTAAGACATGGGATGTTAATTAGGAGAAAGTTTAAACTGTGTAGATGAAGAAGCTTGTCACATCTGTGATCTGTCTGTACGGCGTACGGGGGCTTTAAAAGGTCCTTCCCCCCCGCTGAGCAGGGGAAAGTCTCATGCGTCGCCGATTCTTCGGGCCCTCTGAAAAAGATGGAGGACGGACCAAACACACACACGCACAACTTAACTCATTTGCACCTGAACAGTTTTCGGGGAGAAAAATCTATGTTGCAGATCTACATATCTACATAATCTATGTAGCAGATCTACATATCTGCTATACTGTCTATATATATTTTTAATCGTGACGGACATACTCATATACCGTATAGTGTAAAATCTAAAATTACACAAATGCTTTCCCGGTTTTAATGGATTATAACTGCAAAAAAAAAGAAAAAGGGGTGGAAAAAAGATGAAGACGAGAAAGGAGGAGAAACCGAAAAAAAAAAAAAAAAAAACGAGGGAAAGAGAGGAAAGTGAGAGAAGAAAGAGGAGACCGCACAGAGGCTGCTTTTCTTGCGTCTCGTTAAAATAAAATAAAACCACAGAGAAACCCGCCCGGCCACCGAGACACAAAGAGATCTGAGGGGAGAGACGATGTCGCTTAACAAGACATCACCGGGTCATCATTAGCAATTTGTTGTGGGCATAATTCCCCCTCCTGCCCCCCCCCCTTGCATAATGGGTGCCCCGGGATAGCGCCTGCAGACGCCGCCCGGGCGCTCTTTTCCCGCGTGTGTGTGCTTTCATTCGGGGGCTATTTATTTACTTGGCTATAGCGAATCACAAAAGGGGAGAACGCGGCCGGGGGGGTCCACACAACGCCTCGACGCACCGGGCCAAGATAACACTGTTATGGCTTCACATCACAGCCCCCATTAAGATGGCGCTCACTTTAATTGACTCCCCCCAGCAGCATCATAGCCTGACCTGACTCTTCTGCATCCCACCCCACCAATAAGGGTCTCTGCTTACACACGCACACACACACACACACACACACACAGAAAGACACGCGCGCGCACACACACCAAAATTATACTGGAATGTGATTAAAAGCTCATTTGCACAACGTGTGCTGCTATAGCCATGCTCCTCATTTCAAAATGGCCTTGTTATTGTGTGTGAACTCTTAGTGTTTGCATGCGTCGCGTTCTAAGATAAGCCACTATATGACGTCACGGGACGGCTGCAACGGAAAAATGCAGAATATTGATGCTTTTGTCCCCTCACACTCTCTCTCTCTCTCTCACTCTCTCACTCTCTAGTGGAAAGAATACCACAGCTGCAAACTGCTGGGGCAGTGTTAAATACAGTGTTACACATACAGTGTTAAGTACGGTGAAACGGCTTGACGAATATCGCTGCCATTAATCACAACAGAGGCTCTCGGATCCGACGAGAGAGAGAGAGAGAGAGAGAGAGAGCCTTATAATTTTCATTGTGTGCGTTTCCTGTTTACCCCCCCCCACCATCCCCTCCACAGATGGTACCACTACCAAGCGTTCCACAGACGAACTCTCACACTTTTGTTCCAATGCCCCTCTTCTCTCTCTCACACACACACACACACACACACACACACACACACACACACACACACACACACTTACTTTACTGTGGCCCTTTTGTGACACAGTAGACATTGAGCTGTCATTGACATTCAATAGACACCATACAGTATACGGACAGATGGATGGCCTATAACGGATGCGACGGGTCCAAAGTCGTGACAACAACGCCAGCTATTTGGGAAGGAGGGGGGGGGGGGGAAAGGGAAAAGAAAAAGAAAAAACGTGGGCAGTATTTCTGGAAGCGGAAAGAAGGGCTCGGTGGATACGCTGTCTGTTTGGGACTCGGCAGTGACAGATTGCAGTGATCACAATGAGGTGCATGAATGAATGGCCCCTGCTCTCGCTTCCTCCGCGCACAGACAGACGCCCGCTTTTTTTCCCTCCGCCCCGCCCCGCGCCGTGCACCCGTCATTCTTTGGTGGATTGAGCGCATGAATGCCAGCACACACTAGTGCTTTAAATGCAACACAGATACGTCTGTTGTTGGGGAAATGATAATCGAGTATTTGACCTTTGTTACTTACAAGTGGTGTAACCACATGGACCCCCGTGGCTATATAGCTAAGCGTCCCTATTCTGGGACGCCGAACGTATGTTCAGCTCAAAGAATGTGAGCTGACTAGTTTTTTTTCCCACATAGTTATTTCGTGTAAAGGGAAAGAGGTCTATCTTGAAAAACATTTTTGATTATAGTTAAAATAGCCAGTCTACAAGCTCACAGCGTGTCGATGTAGATTGGCTGGTTTAAACTATTCAAAAACGGGTTTTTTTTAATAGTAAAAAAAAAAAGGCAAAGAGGTTTTAGGCGTAAGGGGTCTAACACGGAGCCCTTAAGTATACAGGGTGTTTAAGTGGTTAATGTATACAGACATGCAGGCCACTATAACATCCTAAATGCTTGCCCCGTCTCTTTCTCCATCCTATACGCTATTATAGGCCCTGAAAACAAAGTCTGCACTTTTTCCCTCCCCTATATAAGATCTCTCAACGTCCTCTGCTGCGTCCGACCCCGGGCTTTAAGATTTACATGAATCTGTCACGCCTCGACAAAGCCCGCTGCTACTTTTCCCTTTCACAGTTCCTCCTCATTGAGAGCGTGCTAAATGTATGCACACGCAAACCCCCCCACCCCCCCCCCCCCCCCGCAAACCTGCAGTGTATCCACCCGCCGCCACCGCCACCGCGCCGGCATGACCAAGGCCAACCGGGGGGGGTTGGGAGGATTGCGAAATCGATTTCCACGTTGTGTTTCACACCCTTTCATCGGGGACGCGGGGCCCTCGTGGCCGCCGCGGCCCCGCTTGTGATTTCAAAAGCACTTAACATACGCCAGCCCCCTTTTGTTCAAGCAGCAAACTACTTCTGAGGAGACATCAATGCAAATAAAACCAACTAGCACAGCGAAGGGAAACTCGAGCTGAAGAACAACCAAATTACCCGTAGTTAATACGTCTTCATTACGTTTTTTTTTTTTTTTTCTCCCTCCCTCCCCCTCTCTCTCCCTCTCTCTCTCTCTCTCTCTCTCTCTCTCTATCCTCTCTCTCCCCTCTCCAGCACACCAAAGATCCCCGGCACTAATGATTTTCTGGGTATTAAAGAGGCTGCCACTGCTGTCACTCTGGATATGAAACAAGAAAACAGATTATTGTGGAGATCACCCACTGTGAACAACCCGAACGACACTTAAAATATAATGATGTTCTTTAACAACACTCATTAACGGAAACAGCCACATGCACTAGCAAAGAACAATGCTAAACAGCCAAACAGATTTCAAATTAGAGCACAAAGCAGACGGGCAATCAGTTTGGGGATAAAACATGGAAAAGGGAAGGAGAAAAAAAGAGGGAGGGGGGGGGGGGAACCAAGTAGATGGAAGCCGAGCATTTGGCGCGGCGGTGTTATTCTGAATGCAGTTAACATTAGCTCAAACTTGCAGCACATTTGGCTGTGTTTATTGATTCAAATTCTGCATCGTTTGTGGGTTTGTTATCATAGATAAAACATAACACACGCGCGCGCACGCACGTGCCCACACACGCACACACACACACACGCGCACACACATCCACGGGAGATAGAATCCCCTACAGTAAGTTGCTGGAGCAGATGTCTGTTACCTACTGTTTGTCTGATGTGCTGTGCAGTCAACGCCAAGCACATCAAGTCAGCAGGAGAGGGATTATTGTTTTCCCCGTGTGTTGTTCACATCAAACGTCTTGTATAATCCAATGAATGTACATCTGTTAAACCGTATTTCTGACGCCCTGCTGGAAATAAATTTCGCCCATTATTGTGCGCGAGGAAACGTGGTTATAATGCTGCTGCCGCCATCCTTGAAAGGACATTATGTATACCGTCCTATAACAGATGCTCTTTTATCATTTGGCCAGTTTAAACTAAAGGACGCTACGCAAAGTTTACTTTTACCACAATTAAGAGCCTGGAGAGAGTTTAATTCACATCAGTGAGCCGCCAACTAAAGAACCAACTCGTCGCCGGGGCCTAATAATTTCCCAACTCTCGGATGTGTATGGAAAAATGGACAAAGAAACGACGCGAGTGTGTGTTGTGTTGTGTTGTGTGTGTGTGTGTGTGTGTGTGTGTGTACGTACAAACAAACAAACGATAAAGGGAAGTGTCAACGTCTCCATAATTGAAGCGTTTGTTACAGCGCTAGCGCTGCTGAATAGGAGAACTGTAGCAACAACACAGTGTGATTGTCGAGCTATACTCGCCGGAGCCAAAACGATTCTTTGTCAGCCGGGGCGTAAATAACGTAGTGTTGATTGTTCTGTCAAAGTTAATCCGACAGCCCAGGGGATGCACTCATTTATCTAATGACAGAGTTTCTATGGCGACAATCAATGCCTCCAGTAACTTGAGGGGGGGCGGGGGGGGGGGGGGAGACGTTGTTGATGATGAGACACATACAATACACAAGACACAATAAAACACATGTCTTCAAAGTGTGTGTGTGTGGGGGGGGGGGGGGGCAAGGGGCTCCAATGGGAAAAATTACGATTATTTTGCCAGTTCATTCCCGTCAACCATGGACCCCCTTTTATGGGAATGACATTTGACTGAAGAAAAAAATTGCGAAAGATTCGATGATCTACAAGCCCCACACTGCCCACAACCCCCCCCCCCCCCACACACACACACACACACACAGATTTGTGCTAAAAAGGTAGGCTACCAATTGATCCAAAGATTTAGAAAATGAAGGGTCGCCTTACAACTCTATACTATACAATTCTCAGGATGAAAAATGGCCTAAAAGACTATATGGGCTGTATTTTGCATGTCTTATAAGTACCAGTTCTTATTACTTAACTTAAGACCTGGAGGCGTGGTCAATGCTCTTTGGCCACTCAGAATAGCCAAATGGCATTGACCACGCCTCCAGGTCTTAAGTTAAGTAATAAGACCTGGTACTTAAGACACTATACCGCTATGGCCGTCACCAGGGCTCGACAGTGCGACTAGGTACTCGCATTTGCGACTAAAAATATCACTGTGCGAGTTGTAAAATTAAATTTGTAGCACAGGTGCGACTACAGGATTTGACCATTCAATCGTGATAAAGACAAGTCTCTGTCTACAGCAAGTGCACATTCTATAGTCGCGGTTCTATACCTAAATTTATATTTCTGAACGGCGGTGTCGTTCGCCAAAAAGAGAAGAGCTACAAGCTAACAACGTTCATTTGAAGATCTGTCCCCTTTGCTCCCACCGCCCCTCCCCTCCCTGTGTTGCTGCTCCGTGCTCTTCCCTGTCAGCGGCAGACAGAGCGAACTCAACGGGATAGCATTAGCATGATAGCACAGATTCAGAAGGAATTGCTTGCAAAGTTTGTTTGTAATGTTCAAAGTTCAAACGTATCTTACTTTTAACCAAACGCGGGTGAAACAGCGTGCAGCCGTGCACGCACGCGCGCGCACACACATGGAGTGGACGGATTGATGTTTATCAAAAACAACCCTTGTTTAGCGTTTGCTTACAAAAGTGTGTGCCCAGCGTAAATGATAATGCGAATGACCGAACTGGCTGATTACCGTATTAATATCAGTCAGTCAGTCAAAGCCAAGGAGAATGTTACAATACTAATTCACCATCGAGCAGCCTCTGCACTGTCTGAATGTCACACTAACATGATAGAACAGCAGGATAAAAACGGATAGCCTGTCTATCCATCCATGAGCAACATATTATCTATCTAGCTCTGGTCCATAGCTCTAATGTGTTGCACGTATTAGAGGTATGGAACAGAGCTACTATCGATCTATCTACAAAGTATTAGCATAAAACAAATTGATTATATATATTATATGAAAACAAACATAACAATGATATGATGAATATCACTATTTTGTGATAATTGCTGAAAAGATTGTGATATAATATTTTGACATATTATTTCCACCCCTACCTCATATCACTTCATTAAAGAAAAATCAAACCCATGTTAAGTGAGGGGCGCTCTTGTCATCATACATCAGATATCATCTCATACTGGCCAATCAGAATGCCTGTTGCCTGTGATTGATTAGCTGATTTGCTCGTTTACATATGACATACATTTTCCCTTCAATGTCAATGGTGTTTAATTTATGTCATATTTAGCAGAATTTTGACGAAATTTCTCTGTTGATCGTCAATGGCTCATTTTGAGATGTGTGGGGACAAAGGCTGTATATAGGAGGGGCTAGCGCCCCTTAAAAATACATCATTTTTCATCGTGCTCCTAAAATAATTTGTGTGCTACTAGATTTTTCAACTTAGGCGCACACGTGCTACTTGGAAAAATGCTAAGCGTCGAGCCCTGGCCGTCACACATGGTTCAGGGTCACGGCGTGCTGGAACTGGATGTGCGTTGTGTGGTGCCTTTCAGTGGCGGCCACGAGTTTCCTGCTGTAGTTTCCAAAGCTACTCCCGGACAAAAATAGCAGACATATACAAGCTCGTAGTGCGCCACTCGCTATATGATCTTGTCGATCTGCTATTTTTCAATAGCTAAAGCATAGCATAACGCTAACACCAAAAGGGGTTCCCGTCCCAAAATGGGTTAAAGTCATACACGATGCATGAGTCACATACCGGGGACAGAATCGCTAGAATGTTTTATTTTTGTTTGTTTTTGGATCACAGTTCTTGTATGATATATAGGAACAGACCCAGGGGATAACAGAAGTGGTGTCAGGACTTCTCTGTGGTCTCTATATACTCGTTATCATACTGTATAGACCGGTATATGCGTGCGTATTCTATTGCAAAAAAAAACCAAGGTGGAGCATGCAAGTGCGTTGTGCTGTAATGTGGGAGTTAACACGGTTAACTTGATGTACAGATTTGCAGATGACCGGAGTCCCGGGTTCGATTCCTGAGCCCGGTGTATACGGGCCTTTTATGAGGAAGTAATGAAGTATGATGATGATGATGTATAGTATAGACACAGTAACCACGCTAACCGTGCTGCTATTTACTAATAGACACCCAAACGCACACAGTCACATGTTGGAGCAGTTGCCGCCGCTCAAAAGCAAACGAAACAATTACAAGTAGGGTTGTCCCGATCCGATTTGCGCGATCGGAACATCGGGGGGCCGATCACGTCATTTTCAAATGATCGGAAACGGATCGGGAGCAAGAAAACGCGACCGGGTCATCCCTTTAGTATCAATATTATGTCCATATCGTGATATTAGACCGGTAATTGTCTGTGATTTTAGATATTGTATTATGCAAAGTGTAAATAATTAAATAACGGATTGGGAAAAATCGGTATCGGCAGATACTCAAATGATCGGATATTGGATCGGGAGCCAAAACGTGATCGGGACATCCCGAATTATAAGCAAATCGTTCCTTATAGGCAGTTTTCCATACCTTCCTCTATATATATATATACTTAAGACAGACATGTCACTGTGTTGTCTCCCTTTAACTTCAACAACATGAACACCGCTGCCTGTCAGTCACGCTGTTTGTCTCTGCTTCCTTTTTGAAACGAGGACATTGAGAAAGGCACCCCCCCCCCCCCCCCCCCCCCCCCGTATCTATGTCAGCTTTAACTAATGTCCAAGAACTTAGAAGAGTCCCGATAATATCCTGACAGAATGTCTGAAAACGGCCTAACGTGCCGCTGAGAAGACCGGGAGAGATGGCGGAAAGGAGAGAGAGAGAGAGAACTTTGACAAATATCATCCATAACATTAAAATGGCCCCCATTGTCATTACGGACAGAGAAATTAAATTCACCTCATCACACGTGAGTGTGACAGGTGCCTCAATGGGCCGGTGCCAAGCAGCCAGCCAAGGAGATTAGCGGGGCACTGATATCATTATTTCCGCCTATCAGGGATTCAGCAGGGAGGCAATTGTAATTTCTGGGGCCTTATTAGTCCTCACTCTGAGGAGAGAGAGAGGAAAAACCCGGGCGATAAGTCTGACTCTGACAGGCGGGCAGCGCGATAGAGCACCAAGTGCTCATTTGCTAAGTGTCACTGTGACACTCGGCAAATGCCAGTGTGTGTGTGTGTGTGTGTGTGTGTGTGTGTGTGTGTGTGTGCCTCCGTCCCGGTAATCCAGCCTAATGGAGGTTAACGCACAAACACAAAGAGGTCCTCATCAACCGTCAAAACAATCCAGCACATTTAGCATTTTTTTATTATAGTCATATAAGAGCGATTCGTGTGTAAAAAAAACACAAACAAAAATACAAATAAATGTCAATTTTTGTGGTGTTTTTTTCTCTTTTTTTAGGTGGAGATGAAGATCGAGGATCAGTGGAGGGCGTCTATACCGACCAGCGGCGGGTCGGACCATCGCGGCACGCCAAGGGGGCAGAACCGCAGCGGGCGGGGGTACGTACATTATATGTTCACGACGCCACATCCAGTGTACTTTTAACTTGTGTGGAGAAGTGGAGTGAGCGCCGGGCATCTTTGAAGGGTGGCATCAAGGGGCGCGCAGAGCAGATCCTCTCCTGCCAACATCCAGGACATCTGCCTCTTCTTGCGTGGGCGCAGCCCTGTGCCAATGCCCCCCCCCCCACCCTGGAGAGAGCCCTGTTCCCACCACACTAAGCCCAGAAGTGTTTGTCAAGCCTAATAAATATTGCACAGCGCTTCCCTTTTAATCTCATTAATGTTTGTGCATGTCTGTTGGTGGTCGTAGCTGTAAACAAGGGATGAACGTTAAGCCTTTTTTTCTTTCTTTTTTTGCCCCCCCCCACCCCTCCCCACAACCTCGGAGCCCCACCCGCGTCAGGCGACTCATGGCGCCGGCTTCCTCAAAGCCCGCCGAGACACACACACACACAACGCCGCACACGAAAACCCACCAAAGCACACACACACACGCATTACTGTAGGATCTGAGGCGTGCGTCCCTCCTCCTCCCAAACACCTGGGTTCATCCCTGGTCAGATCAAGCCTCCGCAAACCCCAGAGAAGCTCCTTCTCCTGTCTGAGGCTTTATTTGGGGACATGTCTACTTAATTATGTCTCATTTGTAGACCAAATAAGCCCACGCTTATCACCATCCCACTGTCTTTGATGGCTTAATAATCTCTGTGTGTGTGTGTGTGTGTGTGTGTGTGTGAGTGTGTGTGCGTGCGTGCGTGTGTGTGTGTGTGCGTGCGCATGTGTGTGTGTGTGTGTGTTGTATTACTATACTTGTGAGGGCCAAATGTCCCACAAGCGAGGTGAGTATAGAAATTCGAGAAATTGTGACGTGAGGAAACCACTCCTGGTCCTCCACGAGAAAAATTGTTGCTTTATAATGGTTAAAATAAGATGTGTGGAGTCATAGGAGAAGATACAGCTTGGGGTTAGTGTTAGGATTTTGGGCATTTAGAGCAGTGGTTTTTAACCATTTTTCATACCACGGTCCAATTATTTATTCGGACCACCATTTGATGAGATTCAGCCTCTGAGACCCTTAGATGTTTTGTTGCTGCTGGATAATATGTTGTCCAGCAAGTCCATGCTCTAATTTGGTACCATACAGGAGAGACAACAGGCAAATGTTGTCATATTCTCTAATTGTGTGTCTTGTAAATTAAGTAATGCGAATGTTTTAACAGCAATTTGAGAGCTCTCAATATAGTTAAAAGATATATAAGGGTCCATTTGGGTTAAAACTCTCCATGGGGACCACCTGGAACCCCCTCAAGGACCGCTGGCGTTCCCCCACAGTCGTGCAGCTTGTCGTGGGATTTTGTACGTCGGATATGTTTGCCGCGCGTGAGGGAAAAGCCATTTATATTAATGCCGTCCTTAAATTTTGATGTCCTCACAAAAATAGTAATTCCAGTGTGTGTGTGTGTTGTGGTGTGCGTGTGCGTGTCCGTGAGACAGGCAGACATGGGGGAGCGTGACCGTGCCTATAATGTGATTGTGTGTGTTTTGGTGTCATGGTTTAACAGCTTCCTAAGCAGAGCGGCGGGGCGATAAGTATCACATTATTAGGGAGCAACATATTTGCCTTTATTTGTCTGAAAGGAACGACAACACCACAGCGTGACCAGATGTATTAGAATAATGCCTCTAATCAGGCCCTCGCGGGACGCGCGCAGGATCTGAGTGCATTAGGCACGCCCGTCCTATATGCAGTTGACCGGAGTCCCCCAGGGCTCTGTACTAGGCTCTCCTCCTTTCCCCCCCCACCTCTACATCACACCCCCCCCCCCCCCCCCCCGCCGAAAATAGCAGTGTTCTTTTTTTCCACAATATTTTTGATTCAGTCTTAGTCTTAGGTCTTTTGAATAACACACCATTTAGTCTCCTGAAAAACCGTAGTTGACTTTATAGTCTTTATAGTCTTATTAGTCAACAAAATGAACACTGTATATCTACAAGTGCGGCTATTTTATTCCCAGAAATGACCAGGGAACACAAAGACCAGTGGATGAAGAATAATAAGAGGTACCATAAATGTGGTATAGGGGCCATCTCCCATAGAACTGCAATCTATAGGCTCCACCCATGTGGTATAGGGGCCATATCTCCCAGAGAACTGCAATCTATAGCCTCCACCCAATGTTAATTATACACTCTGAGATGTGTACAAATGGTTCCATTTGTACACATCTCAGAGTTACAGACCCATAAGGGCTCAGTTGGTTCCAAACTATAATCATTTAGCGTGGTGACCCCCTTGGAACTGCCTCAAGGACCCCTGGGGGTCCCCGGACCCCACTTTGGGAACCACTGCTCATATATGACTAATATATGCTGAAGCATGTGGAATGGGTCCGTGTCGAATAGAAACTGTCCACGCTGTAGGACATGTTTTGTCCAAACCCTCTCAGAATGAATATTGCATCTCTATATTCAACATGCCATGGGCTCTAACATTGGTGTTCCAGCCCAATGTTCCCACTAACACATTGTCGACATAATACTCCAGACTGGCTCTGAAAGTTTGACCTTCTCAATATAGATAACATACAGTATACGGCTATTATTGTTGTTATTATTATTACGCACCACTCACTATGGATTATCACATTCTGATACCTAGAGAGAGAGAGAGAGAGAGAGAGAGAGAGAGAGGAGAAGTGTCTCAGCTGCACGCAAACAAATTCTGTCCAAAATAACAAGTATTGTGGTAGGAGAAGAGAGAGAGATGGAGGTAGGGAGCGCAGTTGTGGGCGTCAGACAGAGAGAGAGAGAGGGGAATGGAGGTATAGGGAGAGTAGTTGTGGGCGTCAGACAGAGAGACAGACAGAGAGAGAGAGAGACAGGATACCTAGACGACCTGGCATGGTGGACCACTGTTCGCTATACAGAAAAGGAGGACCACCCCTATACCAGTTAAGATTATAAATCCAAACTTGGGAGTGGGGGGGGGGGGGGGTGCTTGGAGGGGGGGGGGGGGGGGGGGGGGGTGCTTGGAGGAATTGCAGGGCTATATTGGACGCGAGCTCCCGGCTCTGGGAATATGATAAGCACTTATCTGTTTGCACTAACAGAGCAGATGCATTCTGGGTCTTCGCACGGTACACGCACCGGAGAGCATTCATCTAGTCGGTGTATATGCATCCATCCACACCCAGCGCACGCACGCACGCACACACGCACTGTTTACATCCACCAGAAATAATATCTCCGTATACAATGGAAAGAAAGGCAGTGGAAATATAAGTATCTGGGCGCCCCGGCGCCTCAACCCCCCCGGGCTCGTCCTCATATACTTATAATTAGCTCTCTTGTTGCTGTTGTTTGTGGCACGGAGCCGGCAACAAAACAAGTGCTTCGCGGGAGGAGGTATTTATCAACATTTCCATTTAGAACGTCATGGCCGGCGCGTACAGTACTACTGTACGCAGCGCAAGGAAGAGGAAGAAAAGGAGGGAGGGAGGAAGGAAAACGGGGGGATGTATGAGCGCATTCCCCCCCCCCCCCCCCGGTTCACGGACAAACTCCTTTAATTCGGCGACGAAGCGAACGGTGGGGGTGGGGGGTGGAGGGGCTTCAGGAAGCTAGACGCTCACTGCTAGCCCGTTTTGGGCGGGAAACCCTTTTGGTGTTTTAACTTTGACTTACTTTAACTTACTTATAGGCCTGTTGCTCCCAGAGCTTGTATAGGTCTCCTATTTTTGAAAAACCGTGAAAATGTGGCACACATTTGGAATATATATTATTTCATTTTTTTTTTATAATGTTTTATTGGGTTTTTTTTCCCATTTTTTTAAATACAAGACATACAAGGAACATAGTGCACAAAAACAAAACAGAACAAAACACAAAATAACGTTTTTAGCTCAAATTGTTGCTTCTGGGGGGGGACCCTGGAACTACTGTACATATTTTCAGATGGGGGTCGGCGGGCCAAATACAGATAACTTTGGGGGTCCTTGACATGACATATTGAGCACCACCGATTAGGTATTTCAGAAAACTGTCAGGATTTATATAGAAGACATTTAATTTCGACGTCAGGCCTAAATGTGCTAGACAAGCGTATCACGGATAGTGCTGGGCGGGCGGATAAAGGATATAGGATATAGGATAGCATATATAGGGGAGCTCATGACAACAGATCATCTGTAATTTTCAAAAGTATACTGCGTTCCAGCGCGCGGCAGGCAGAGCGTTCAGCGGCGTTCAGGCAGGTCACAAAGTGTACTTGACAGGAAATATGCATACTGAGTGGATCCCACTCCGGCTTTTCATTTGCATTGTGTATTGATTTTTTTTTTCTCTCTCTCTCTCTCTCTCTTTTTTTCCCCGGTCCCATTTAACCCATTGACACCGGAGACCAGATTCCACGGAATGTCTTCTAAAACCATGACTGGTTTTCTAAAAAAAAATAATAACTATGTTTCTATGTCAATGGTTAAATGATACAAGAATTCAAGAATTATCTGTATTTGGCCGCGGATCCCCATCTGAAAATATGTTGTTCCAGGCCAGGGACCCCACCCAGAAGCAGAGTTATGAGTCAAAATGTCCGCTGTGAAAAGAATATATATTCAAAGACTTGCGCCACATTTTTCCGATTTTTCAAAAAATAGCAGACCTACTATTATGCTATTTTTCTCAACAGCTATAGAATAACGGTTAAAAGTGGTTAAACACTATATAAAAGGTGACACAGATGAGTTCCCGGTCTCAGTGGATTAATACAATATTATGTGTGGGTCCGCGGCGGCTTTTAGGCGTCTCTGGAGTGGTGCTGCCTCCATCGCTGGGCTTAATGATAATTGCAGCGTGGTGGAAGGCAGCAAGCTCAGGTAGATTTCATCACAGGGGCCATCATCACCCTCTCTCTCTCTCTCTGTCTGTCTCTCGCCCACCTCCACTCCCATTCCCTAGCCCCCCTCCCCACACACACACACACACACAAACCATTCACTTTCCCTCCACACATTTTAGTATAGGGCAGTTTAGAGGCTCCGACAGAACCCAAATGACATGTTTTCGTAACATGTTTTTTTTTTGGGACCCTTATGGTGTCTAGTTATGATGTCTTCTTGTTGCCCGGGTCAACTAATGTCCCCATGGGGGTTACTACGACATACAGAGACAAAATGGCCACATTCTTCTATATGATTTGGACCCAAGGAATTCATTAAAGTGGTTATTATTAAGATTCAAACACTCTATTTCAGGGGTAGAAACTGCAAAACAGAATCCTACCAGAAAATGTTCACTTCTCTTCTCTACACTTTAAGGACCCTAATGGTGTCTAGTTCAGATTTCGTCTTGTTGCCCAGGTCAAATGAAGTCCCATGGGATTCATTTTAACGCTTTATTACACCCATCCCCAAAACGAACCATGAGATGGAGATAACAGAAAATGCCATAACTCTTGAAGTAAACGACATGCAGAGACAAATGGTCATATTTTTCTATATAATTTGGACCCACGGAATCCATGAAAGTAGTTGTTGTTATTAAGATTCAAGCACATCTTGACTCTATTTCAGGACAGAAACTGCAAAAAAAAAACTGACCAGAAAACGTTTAGTGGGTCTACGCCTCGATGACACCACTGCATTGACTACTATGTGCTGCATCTATAGAGGGTATGTGCATGCATAAAGTGAATGGCATATCGAGTGGCAAAGTCCATTTTATCTTGTTTCAAGTCATTTAATGCAGAACCGTTCTGTTTGGATGTATGGGCTCATTGGGCTGTCAAGGCCAGAAAGTAGTTTTTTGCCACTCAGTAGGCCTTCCCGCATAATTTCCGGGTATGATGATGATGATGTCGCGCGCATACCCCTCTATACTGTAGACCGCTGTACTGCATACAGTACATAGACCATTGTACTGCATCTATAGACCCCTAATACATTGACCACTGCACTGCATCTCATCTCAACTCAACACAACACCAAATGCATTCACACAGAGATTGCATACAGAGATATGCACATATTATGAAATGACCAGGTCACCCAAAGTGATGTACAGGTGGACCCCAGGAAGAGTATCTGCTGCCACTCTAGTGCATCTGTAGACCACTCTAGTGCATCTGTAGACCACTCTAGTGCATCTGTAGACCACTCTAGTGCATCCGTAGACCACTCTAGTGCATCAGTAGACCACTCTAGTGCATCTGTAGACTACTCTAGTGCATCTGTAGACCACTCTAGTGCATCTGTAGACCACTCTAGTGCATCTGTAGACTACTCTAGTGCATCTGTAGACTACTCTAGTGCATCTGTAGACCACTCTAGTGCATCTGTAGACCACTCTAGTGCATCTGTAGACTACTCTAGTGCATCTGTAGACCACTCTAGTGCATCTGTAGACCACTCTAGTGCATCCGTAGACCACTCTAGTGCATCCGTAGACCACTCTAGTGCATCAGTAGACTACTGTACTATATCTATAGATAACTGTAGTGCATCTGTAGACCACTCTAGTGCATCTGTAGACTACTCTAGTGCATCTGTAGACCACTCTAGTGCATCTGTAGACCACTCTAGTGCATCTGTAGACCACTCTAGTGCATCAGTAGACCACTCTAGTGCATCAGTAGACCACTCTAGTGCATCTGTAGACCACTCTAGTGCATCTGTAGACCACTGTACTATATCTATAGATAACTGTAGTGCATCTGTAGACTACTCTAGTGCATCTCTAGACCACTCTAGTGGCGTTAGGGTTAGGGTTAGTCAGTGCATCTGTAGACCACTGTACTATATCCATAGATAACTGTAGTGCATCTGCAGACGACTGTACTGCATCTACTGAGCCTTCGCAGCGACCCACTGCAAGCTGTTCTGGAGCCTCGGCCCCCCCAGGCTGTGAAATAGCTTGCCCCTAGCCCCTAGCCTCGGCCCCCCAGGCTGTGAAATAGCTTGCCCCTAGCCCCTATAGCCCGCTACACATCAGAGCTGCCCAGCAAGTGTAAAATCAGCCATTACAATGGCATCAAGGCCCGCCAAAATACATTTTAGTCGACTAAATCAACTGTAGATTTAGTCGACTGAAATCTTATGACATTTAGTCGGCTGAAACTATAGACACTGAAACTCTAAAACATTCCAGGTGACTAAAATTTCAAAAGACTATGACTAAAGACTATGACTAAAACTACAATCTAACTGTGCTGTCAAAAACACGCCGCGCACAGCAGCGTGTTCTACAGTGTTAGACGGATGATATATAGGCTCTTGTTTTACCTATATGATGATACTAGATGATGCATTTGATGTATTACCTTGTGTGTGTGTGTGTGTGTGTGTGTGTGTGTGTGTGTGTGTGTGTGTGTGTGTGTGTGACGTGTGTGTGTGTGTGGGGGGACATCATTTCGGCGGTGGGGTGAGGAAAGGGGAATAAATAAGCAGGCGTAGGGTCCTGTCAGGGCGATGTTATTGTCACCCTGGGTCTGCCTGCAGCATTATGAGCCCAGGAACATTGCCATATCCCTCACTGTCACACACGCACTGGACGCACACACACGCACTGGACGCACACACACTGCACGCACACACACACACACGCCTATGTGCATAGGGATCCAGGGTAAATTTGCTTTGCACCTAATTGAGTCGCGAGGCAATGTCTCTGTTCCCGCATCAAGGAATTTGAAAATGTTAGATTATTTCGCTGGAGGATTAAAGCTCATTTTCGGGCGTGTTGCGCATTAACCTATTAGGAATAGCCTCATCTGCATTGCTAATGCCTCCCTCCTCCTCCCCCGCTGGCAGACAGCTGTCACTGGGCCCATGAAAAGAAGAAAAAAAAACATGATGATGCAATCCTTGAATGAGTGATCCCCCACAGCGATTAGTGTGGCAGTGAACTTCGCTGAGCCCGGGCTGATAAGGCGGCAAAGAAAATTCCCAAGTTGCCAATAGCTTCCGAAAAATTATCAGACTGTAAGGCAAAGGAGAAATTGTGCCTTCCGGCTCAGGGGGCTTCAATCCAGGGTCTGCCCAGATTGACATTATTTAAAGCTATATGGAAATAGGGCTCTGGCTATCTGGAGGATTGCTAAAATAAGATTTTTTTTTCTTCTTTTTCTTCCCCGGCAACATTTATGAATACGCTGACAGGAGAGGATAGGGGCAAAATATATATATATATATATATATATTTATATGTGTGTGTGTGTGTGTGTGTGTGTGTGTGTGTGTGTGTGTGTGTGTGTGTGTGTGTGTGTGTGTGTGTGTGTGTATATGTGTGTGTGCTATACTGTGCATTCTCGAAAAAGCAATTTGAGGGTAATTTAGTGATTTTATGATCTAATCTGGATAAATAAATAAACAGATATGTGTGTGGACGGAAAAAGACATATTGCTGTAATATTGTTAGAGGACCTCGGCCAAGCCTCATCGTGGAGAAGCTACTTTAACCCATTCAGGACGGAGGACCCCTTTTGGCCTTTCAAGCATTATGTTATGCTTTAGCTGTTGAAAAAAATAGCAGATGTACAAGCTCATAGCGCGGCACCGAGTGCCACGCTATGGCCTTGTAGATCTACTGTTTTTGAAAAGGTCTTGTGGCGCAAATCTTTGAATATGTATTCTTTCAGAGCGCACGTTTTTTAAACTCCTGCTCCTGGGGGGGGGGGGGGGGTCACATTTTCAGATCCGGGGTCCGCGGCCAAATGCAGATAATTCTGGGGGGTCCTTGCCATGAAAAAGGTTGAGAACCACTGATTCATAGAAACATAGGTTTCTTCAGAAAACTGCTTTTAGAAGACAGAAACTGGATTTAGAAGACTTTTCTTTTTCTTTTTTTTAAAGAATGGGCCTCAGTCCTAAACAAGTTAACCAGAGGTGCAGTCCGCCTACAGTATATGTGCATGCATGTGTACAGTATATAAACCAAGTGCATTGTTTCATAACCTGATGCAGCAGAATCGAGGCGCAAAACTAAATCACTTCAATCCGGTGTCCTGATTGGCAGTGTGCTGGGTGGGTGTGCTTCAACAAAACACACACACACACACACACACACTGGGGGAAAATGCAATATTTTGTGCACCGACTTCCATATTAGATTCTTAGAAGACTGTATTATTTATTTGCCGGGGCCCGATAATAATAAAATGAAAATACTCTCTCTCTCTCTCTCGTTAGAAGAAGCACTGGTGCAGAGACAGATATACTGTAGACTACTATATACATCGCAGTGGCGATTGTTTATTTTTCTTCTTTTTCTCCACGGTGGACGAAACTGTTTAGAATGCTGGGCGGATGGCATGCAATGCATGCACTGGTGCTGAATGACATGACGATGATGTGCAGCCATTTTGCATAGCTGAACACCAGGGCTGCACGTTACGTATATATAGGTATAATATATAGGGCTATGTGGAAATGTATACAGGGCTGTGTGTGTGTGTGTGTGTGTGTGTGTGTGTGTACGTGCTGAGTTTGTATTCAAGTGCGTATGTGCGTGCATGGATGAGTGAGAGTGATGTGTGTGTGTGTGTGTGTGTGTGTGTGTGTAGGGGGAGAGGGTGGGTGTGTGTGTGGGGGGGGGGGGGGGCACTATTCCATCCTGAGTACCTATTGAAAATGAACACAAACATCAATCAGGGGCTGAACCCTCGTGTTCAGAACCTTGGAGGGTCATAACTGTAGTGGTCACGCACGCGTCGCTCTCCCAGGATGCATCTCTGCGCCGATTTAATGACGGGCGGAATATTAATCCCGTCGCGCCTCTCTCTCTCTCTCTCTCTCTCTCTCGCTCACCTTTGTTTAAATGCTATGCAAATGAGTTGTGCGTGTGTGTGTGTGGGTGCGTGCCTGCCTGCCTGCCTGCCTGCCTGCCTGCCTGCCTGCCTGCCTGCCTGCCTATACATGTGTGCGTGCGTGCGCGTCTCAGGGCTGCGTGTGTGCGTGCAGCGTTTGGAACACTTCAGCAGGCCTAATGGATACAACTTCATTGGCCGTGGTCATTATCGCGCGGCTGCTGAAGAGCCCGGTGACCTCACATTACTACAATAGATCTCCCCCTCCAATAATCTACTGTGTAAGGCCACTGCAGGGCGCGGCGGGCATATACTGTACCACAGTGGTTCCAAAACTTTCATGCAAGGACCCCCAGATTGACACTATAATTAGCCCACGGACCCCCCCCCCCCCACACCCAAATTTAGAAGATATTCCAGGCACCACCACCATGAGAGAAGATTTCTATTACGGCTCTATAGCAGTGGTTTTCAACCCGTTTCATTTCAAGGACCCCCCAGTTTGACATGCATTAGTCTACGCTACGGACCCCCTAGGGGTCCTTGGACTCCCTCAAGGACCCCTGGGGGTCCCCGGACCCCATGCACTTTGGGAACCACTGCCGTACCACATCCGCCATAACACACACACACACACACACACTGGGCGCAGTGCGCGTACCGTACCATAGCCACCATAACACCGCCAAAAAAAAAGAATAGGGACGTTAATGTCTTAATGTGGTTACGCTTCCTATATTTTCAGCTATTAGTGTAGTGTATTTTCGTCTTATATACACACACATTCAATTCCCATTGACAATGAATGGACAATTTAGGTCATATATATATATATGTGTCTGAGCAAATCGACATGTTACACGTCATGAATGATGATGTACGATGATGATACTTCAAGTCACACACGGGGGTGTGGCGTTTTTTTAACACACAAAAACAAAACAAAACAAAGCCTCCGATTTGCAACGCTATGTAGCCATAATGAGACGTTATAGCGTTAGCATGCAGCGTTTGGGATGTCTGTTCTATATAGCCTGAATGTGGTGGTGGTGGTGGTGGTGGAGACGCGTTTAGCACAAAGGCTAATCAGTGTTTGGGGGGGACGGGGAGGCAGGGGAGAATCCTCTGACCCTTCCCTGTTTGACTTAACTGCTCCATCTCTGCCCAGTGCCCTGATTCCCGCGGGGGGCTTTGTGTACATTGTAATGAGTGCTGACATAATCCCGGCAGGTTTTTTTTTTTTTTTTTTTTTCTCTCTCTGATCCCCGTCACCCCCGTCATCATGGCCTGCATGGGGTTTTTTAGTCTGTGACCTGCCAGAGAGAGAGACAGAGCCACCCCCATGAGGTATATACTTACATTTAGGGATGTTAAGACGCACTGTAACTATATAGTATAGGAACTATAGCTAGTAACCCCGTTTTAATACTATTAATGGTACGTTTTTCTTTCAAAAGTGAGGGCATGCTCTTGTCATCGTATACAAACATTTGACCAAATATCTCCTTTCGTTGTCGATGCTAAACATCGAGACGTGTGGGGACAAAATGTACACGTCACGTTTGGCGGACATTTGACCTAACTTCTCCTCTCATTGTCAAAGGAAAATGAGACGTGTGGGGACTAAAGCAGAGGCTATGGCGACCCTCAAAGAAAGAAATAAAATAGGCTAAATGTGACGATGCAGGACCGGGCCAGCCAGGCTATGGGACGGGACAGGGGGGACAGAAAGCAATGGGGAGAAACATAGATGGTGAATTAAAAGCCTGTCCTTTAGGGGTGTACTCATTCATTTTGGACAGAAGAGAAGGGACATGTGGGAAAACAAAGGACAACTAAGAGAGAAAGAAAGAAATGACATAGAAAGTAGGGGAACAATGAGCGCCATTGTGTCTGTCCCGGTCCTCAGCGGGGCGGATAACTACTGTCAAATATACACAAGGTTAACTCATTCAGCGTCCGTCCGTCCGTCCGTCCGTCCCGAGGGCTCTGAAGGACGTGTTATTGGCAGAACGGGGGTAATAAATGTACAGCGAACGAGGAGCGAGGAGGAGGCAAACAGGAAGTGGGCGCCTCGCCGCGGCGGCGTTTGTACCTAGAGGGTCGAGGGGACAAAAAAAACGGAGGCTCTCAATGCGCTTTTGTCTCCGGACAGCGGCTGTATATATACGCAGCAGAGTGCGCCGGTGGTCCCTGCCCTCGCCTCTCCTCTCCGTCAGAGACAGAGAGAGAGGGAGGGGAAAGGCTTTTTTTTTTTTACACGGCAAGCATGAGCGGCTTAAAACCCAGCCATTGTACGGAACAAGAGGGGAGTGACAGGGCCCATACAGACAGAAAGTGTTCTTTAGCCAAACAGGCCAGGATATGACTATTTAACCCATTTAGACCGGGAACGCATCCGTGTCACCTCGTGGCGTTTAAACCATACAGCATGCACATTATAGCCATTACTTTATACTTTATGGCCGTTGGAAAAAAATGCAGATCTACAAGCTCAAAGCGCGGCACCGAGAACCGTGCTATACAAGCTTGTAGATCCTGCTAACATCGTGGAAATGTATGCAAATCTTTGAATATATATATATATTCTTTCACGGGGAACGTTTTTCTATAACTCGAGTATTTGCTTCTGGCCCGGGGGGGTCCCCGAGAAAGGAACAACATATTCTCAGACGGTGGTCCGCGGCCTTGACATGAAAAGGTTTGAGCACCACCGGTGACGTTTTCCCAAGGAAACCGTGAGGATTTATCGAAGACATTTCTCGCCTTTTCCTGCAACATGCATGGGTCTGAACGGGTTAAGGGCCACGGGCGTGAATGGAAAATAGCCCCCGCGAAGAATGGAGCCCGTTGTTGGGGAACATCGATACCAGCCTCCCCTCCTTCAAAAGGTGTCCGCTCGTCGCTCGTCGCTCATCGCTATAGCGTTGCGTGGAAACGTTCGCTCTGTGTGGCGTCGGCCCTCGCTTGCCTTTCAGCCATTATCCCGTTTAGGCCCGACGTCGACATTTCTAAAAAATGTCTTCTAAATCCTGACAGTTTTCTGTGTTTATAGAAAACACTTTAACCTGAGCTAAATATATTTCCGTTGGAGGACAGCCCCAAAATGACCTTTTCTTGTTGGTCGGCACATTCTTATCTGAGGAAGAGATGGCAGAGACAGTGACTGCAAAGTGATTGTGTGACACAGCATGTTAGCAAGCAGGAGAGTATTAGAATCTGTGCCACATTTTCACGATTCTTTTCAAAAATAGCAGACCTACAAGCTCATAGCGCGCCACTCGGTGGCGCGCTATGAGCTTGTAGATCTGCTATTTTTCAATAGCTAAATTATAACATACTGTTTAAAACACCAAAAGGGGTCCCCGCCCAAAATGGGTTATATACCAGCCCCGCACTGACATGTCCTTGCTTTAGTCTCGGCTGGCCATATTCTAATGCCCCGAAATGTACACATACTGTACATACCGGGCTGAAGTGGTCACTGCATATGTTTTGTGATAATACTCACAGCAATCTACAAAGTATACTATAGCAACGTGAAGTATTTTTTTAAGTAAAAGTACGATATTTATACCTCTGAGACCGGGATGTACAGTATATATATATAGCGTGGTACAAGTAAAAGTATTAGAAACGGGAAGTAGTCAAGTACAAATACCTCAAAATTGTACTGGAGTACGGTACTTATGTAAAAGCACTTGCTTATAGTTACTTTCCACCACACGCGCACACACACACACACACACACACACACACACCTCGGTCGACTGGGAGAACATTAACGTGAATTTGTTTAAGGTCAACGGTTTATGACGTGAACTCATTATCGGTATAGAGGTTATAGAGCCCCCCACATCCATATAAATGTATATCCCGGGCTGCATGCGAGCGAGGAGGTGTATACAGTCGCTTTGTGGACCCCCCTGCGGCTCGGCTCCTCACAGAAAGGGGTCTCAGGATACTTAGAGAGAGAGAGAGAGAGAGAGTGGGGTCTTCTCGTCCTCCATGGGAAGAAAGCAGAGGGCCAAAAGGACCTCACAGGAGGTTCACAGGAGCAAACCAACGCCCCTGTCAGTCAATCCCCAGGACGGGTCGGTGGGGGCGGGGCCAATCCCCAGTCGCTCGCTTCACTGATTATATATATATATATATAATATGCGAGTCCTCCCGGACCATGCTGGTGCAGGGAGAGATATACTCCACAGGGGAATACAAGGGTAGATTTTTATACGGTATAGCCGTATCTAACCCATTGTGGACGGGAACGCATCTTATAGCTTCTATAACCACTTATTGTTTTACATTTAAAAAAATAGCTATAGCTTTTTTTTCCCTCTTTTTTTTTTTCAGGAAAATGTGGCGCAAATCTTTTGAATTTATATTCTTTCCCAGTGAACGCTTTGAACTCAAATCTTCGCTTCTGGGGGGGGGGGGGGGGGGGGGGGGGGGGGGTTGTGGGGGTCCCTGAAACAACATATTTTGAGATTGGGGTCCGGGGGGCCCAATTACATATAATTCTGGGGGTCCTTGACATGAAATAGTTTTGAGAACTCAGAACTGCACTGACATTTAGAACCAACTGTCATGATTTTTTAGAAGACATAGAATCCGTTCTCGGGTGTAAATGGTCTAAATAATGATGCTGGAGGCTGAGCAGCCAGTCCAGGGGCTGCTCTTCCCCTTGGAGGTTTGGTTCTACGGCCCTCTGTGTGCCACGCGGGCCAACCAGGGGCTCCTGTCTCTAACGACCCGTGTCAGACATTAACGCCTGATTTATACCCGGCGCTCTCTAGGCGCATTGTGTCGCACATCGATTTTTCGGGCGAGCGCGACACCGCTGCGAGACCAAAGTATAAACCAGGGCTTTAACCCTGCGCTGCTACAGTATAACGATTATATCATATCGCATCATTAGCAGTGGTGCCAAAGTACCGTATACTTAAGTATACAATTTTGAGGTACTTGAGTATTTGGGCCAGTATACTTTTATACTTCTACTCTCCACTACCACATCTCAGATTCCAAACAGTTGCAAAATGAATGAATTATAGTTTATTTAGTTACTTTGCAGAACATTCATTATTACACCCATTGTCAGCCCTAGTATACATTTCGGCCATTTGGAAATAGGCGACCTACAAGCTCACATTGCAGTATTGACACTTTCACTTGAGTAAAATAAACGTGAGTACTTTTTCCACCACTGGTGCGTGCGTGCGTTTGAGTGAGAAAAAATCAACAGAGAGAGAGAGAGAGAGAGAGAGAGAGAGGCAGCCAAGGACCACATCAGCGGGTGTGAAGAATGTTGTTCTATAGCGGTACATTCCCATTTTACCAGTGTGTTAACTGGGGGCTAATTAGATAACAGCTCATCTCAGGGCGGGGCAATGCTGATGATGATGATGATGATGATGATGGAATGGGCGTGTGATAAGTCACGCCGCAGACAGCAGCGCTTTACTGTGTGTGTGTGTGTGTGTGTGTGTCTGTGTGTGTGTGTGCACGCAATAAACACACACACACACCAAGAAGGACTAAACCACTGCATGCACACGCAATACACACACACCACGAAGGACTAAACCACATGCACACGCAATAAACACACACCACGAAGGACTAAACCACATGCACACGCAATAAACACACACCACGAAGGACTAAACCACATGCACACGCAATAAACACACCACGAAGGACTAAACCACATGCACACGCAATACACACACACTAAGTAGGACTAAACCACATGCACATGCAGTAAACACACAAACCAAAGGACTAAACCACATGCACACGCAATACACACACAAACCAAGTAGGACTAAACCACATGCACACGCAATACACACACACACACACCAAGAAGGACTAAACCACATGCACACGCAATAAACACACACCACAAAGGACTAAACCACATGAAGCACATTTACGTTCCGGATTTAGATTAGATTTTCACATTGAGATTATAGTTATACCTGTGTGTATGTCTATGTGTGTGTGTGACAGACAGACAGACAAAGCTGTGAATATATAGGATCGGCTGCACCGCTCAAAAAGATGAGCTGGTTTCAACTTCTGCTACAAAGATGCAAAGCTACAAATACGCGGTTTATCTTTGGATCTTTGTATCTTTGTATCATTTGCATCTGCCCGTGTGAACGCAGCATATAAGCTCTATAAACGCCCAGTCCTAACCCTATATCCCCCATGCCGCCTGAGGCGTTTCCTGAACCCATAAAGGCCTATTCATAGTCTGGATTTTCGGTGGTGAGGTGACCACTGCTCCGGTGGTGAGCTGACCACCGGAGCTGAAATAACGTTGAGCGGTGGTGAGTAAAAACAGAGAGAAGGGCTGGAGCGGTGGCGGTGGTTTGCTCTTCACCGCGGCTCGTGACGTCATGTTGTAGTTCGGTGGTCACCTCACCACCGAAAATCCAGACTATATGTATCAGCCTTTACTCTTGTTTTGAGCGGTGCTAACCGCTCCGACATGTGTCTCTGTGTGTCTGTTAGTCGGTAGCAGCACTGTTACCGTGGTTACCGTCGTGTTCCATCGTGTGGGTCTGTATACATCATCATCGTGATGAAAGGCACCACTCACTTCACACGGGGTGTGATGGGTTTCTTTTTGTGTGTTTTAAAAAAAAAAACATAATGAAGAAAGCATTTCTCTTAAAATGTCTCAAATGTGATTATGCATCCGGGGACGTTTGGCCCGAGTATTAGTAATACAAGCACGCACACGTACACACGCACGCACGCGGACACACACACACGCACGCTCATTTGAAAATGAACAGTATGCTGACGGTTGGAACCTGCAGAGAGAGGTGATGGCTGAGCTACACAGCCTCTCGGTGTTCTCAGCCTTAATTGGAACTAAGTACCGGACGCATCAGCGTCGTGCGGTAGCATATTAATCCATGTGTGGATTGATATGCATGTGGTCAGATTTGGACCGCGGGGTTCTCGTTCAAATGTAAATGGCACCGGGGGGGTGGGGGAGGGGGGGGGAGGGAGGGAGGGAGCGGCCCGTTTGAATCCAATCCAAACGTAGTGCTAATGTCGCACTCTGTCCCGCATCACACACACCCCGTGATTACCGTTAACAACCTGCTGCCGCGTTTGGACGTCACAATCAGTGGCCTGTAATGGGAAATGGAGCATCGAGGTTGCGTGCGTCACCGTGCGTGCACGCGTGGACTGCAACGCGTGTGTGCGTGCGTGCATGTGTGTGTGTGTGTGTGTGTGTGCGTGCGTGCATCATTATCTGGGTGCAGCTGGGTGCATTAGGGTGTCCACCGTGGCTGTTGTTTGGCCGTCGTCCTCCTCACTGCTCTGTTATTCTCTAATGTGTCACTGTGACCGGCGGCACTTTGTTAGAGGACAGAGAGAGAAGCGTTTCCTCGTCGACTCCACGCGCACGCACACACGCACGCACGAGCACGCGCACACAAGAGCCGGCCGTCGTGTTGGTGGTGGTGTTAGTGGTGTTAGAGTGGAGGTCGAGACTCATTTCTCAAAGCAGGTAGATAGAGCAGGTAAATGAAAGGCGATACTCACGGCGACACTATACACAGCCTCCGCCGTGACAAACCGACAAACTGCCAATCGACAGAGACGACAGAAGACTTCAGAAAATAAGCAGTGTTTGGGGACGGCGGCGGGTGCTTTAGAACGTGCCAATTACTGCCTCACAGAGACAGTGCAACATCCCCCCGCCCCCCCCCCCCCCCACCACCACCCCAACCCCCAAAACCTCATCCAAAACACCAGAAAACACCCTGACATCAATGACGACACGGAGGCAACAATCAGCTGCAAACTAGCTATCAACGCTGGAGTGGAATATGCAAAAATGCCAATTAACGCATTCAGGACTGAGACCACGTCCTGCGAAATGTCTTCCAAAATCCCGACAAGTTTTCTAAAAACCTACATGTTTCTATGTCAGTAAAAACCTACATGTTTCTATGTCAGTGGTTTTAAATAAAAACCTACATGTTTCTATGTCAGTGGTTTTAAAACCTACATGTTTCTATGTCAGTGGTTTTAAAACCTACATGTTTCTATGTCAGTGGTTTTAAAAACCTACATGTTTCTATGTCAGTGGTTTTAAAACTGTTCAAAAATGTATTCGGCCGCCGTCCCCATTCTGAAAATATGTTGTTCTCCAGATGCAAAGATTTGAGTTAAAAAAAACGTTCGCTCTGAAAGAATATATATTCAAATATTCGCGCCACATTTCCAAGATTAAAAAAAAACAGCTAAAGTAGAACATAATGAAAAGAAGAAAAAAAAAACGGGCTAAAGGGCTTCCCGTCCTGAATGGCTTAAATGTGTTCGCATACGCAGACGTTTTTTCCCATTTCTTTTTTTTTTTTTCATGATATCCCAACATCTGTGGCATTAGCCGTGGCTCTCTGTATGTAAACAGAGACGGGGAAATGAATACGCAATCTACCGCTGTGTTTTCATCATTAGCGTTGCTTCCAAAAGCAGCCTGAGTGCAACGCCGGCGACCGGCGAGAGAGAGAGAGAGAGAGAGGGGAAACATTTTGTGTGCCCCGCCCTCGCTTGCCAAATAATTCTTGTCTTGACATCTTAATTCTCAGTTCTCGCGTGTGGTCAAATCAGCCTACTATAGAAAAGCAATCAAGCAATTTATTCCCCCAAATTATATTTGCCCAACACACCCTGATGGTTATTCTTTTCTTATTGAGTAAGCTCATTAATTCTGAGCAGCTTGCTTGTTATGCCTCCGCCATTACTCTCCTCTCTCCTCTCATCCTCTCAACCCCCCCCCCCCTCTCTCTCTCTCTCTCTCCCTCACACTCTCTTGCTCGTTCTTTCTGTTGTGCCCACTCTCCTTCTCTTCATCATGCACAGTCACTCCTGGCTCTCTGTCATCCTCTCTCTCTCTCTCTCTCTCTCTCTCTCTCTCTCTCTCTCTCTCTCTCTCTCTCTCTCTCTCTCTCTCTTTCTCCAGCAGATGTAGTCTATCTTCCAGCCCCAGCCTCCTGATGATTTTTTTCCCATTTTGTTTTTTTTGGGGGGGGACTTGACATTCACTACAAAAGCCCCCCCCCCCACCCCCCCCCCCCCCCCCATGATCTGTGGCATTGTCTAGCTGGGCCAATTACCATCCCCCATCTCTGATTAAACTTTGATGTGGACCCTAATGAGATAAGGCCTGCTTTATCAGGGGCTATAGATGCTGATAGGGCTCTCATTTATTCCTGTGTGTGCTGCCTGTGGCACCATCAGCACCCACCCACCCACCAAAAGAACCCCACCCAGCAGTGTTCCACCCACCACCCCCACCCAAGCTATAAGCATGCCGAGGAGTGGAGTGGGTATATGTGTGTAAAGGACTGTAAGGTTTATTAAAGGACAGGGTAGAGAAGGGGAGGACATCTGCTCACTTAGTTGTTCACTATGCTAGCTCTTCCAATAACGACACAGAGGAGAGAGAGAGAGAGAGACACTAGGTTTGGTGGAGATAAGAAGACATTATCTCTAGAGCCCCGATATATCGGCCTGTGCGATTTCGCCGTCAGCAATTATATGCAGTCCTATGTCATTGGTTTTAACCACTATATTCATTCAATGTTGGCTATTCAAATTTTGAATTTTCATAACGTACGTCTTCTCTTCTGGAGCCGCAGATCTTTGAATAGAAGCACAGCAGTAAATCTTTCAAGTGAACAGTTTCAAACTCAAATCTTTGCTTCTTCAGGGTCCCTGCCATTGAGAAAGTCTGTTGATATAGGAGTCAAATTGGGATATAAATCTGTCATTGATCGGTCTCTCTCTCTCTCTCTCTCTCTCTCTCTCTCTCTCTCTCTCTCTCTCTCTCTCTGTCTCTCTCTCTC